>NW_026108926.1:0-211834 GCF_024516045.1 Bombus affinis | reverse complement strand
ATAGTACAGTGCAATGTGATGTCCGAAATGGCTGACAAAATTAGGTAATAACACGAAATATATGGAAGGCAATATAAGATATATGTATATATTGGAAATTGTGACCGTTGCTCGCTCGTAAAAATGTAGTCCAACCTCACAACCGATCCCACACGTTCGCAAATTTGAAACATGTCGCCACCATATCGAATAATGAACGGAAGATGGATTGGTTTTAAGTTAGGCTATAGCTTTCGTGCGGGCGCAGCGAACGAGAGACGCGTAGAGGTGTGTCACAAACCATCGGTTTGGCACATACGGACATTGATATATTCGCACCTGCCCGAGGAGCCGGAAGTCTTTATCCCATTGCCTTCTGACAAATGTTTACGGTATACCAATAGTTTAACATAATTAGTACCGTTTCCTCATAGTACAGTGCAACGTGATGTCCGAAATGGCTGACAAAATTAGGTACAAGCACGAAATATATGGAAGGCAATATAAGGTATATGTATAGCTTGGAAATTGTGACCGTTGCTCGCTCGCTCCGCTCGCTCGTAAAAATCTAGTCCAACCTCACAACCGATCCCACACGTTCGCAAATTTGAAATATGTCGCCACCATATCGAATAATGAACGGAAGATGGATTGGTTTTAGGTTAGGCTATAGCCTTCGTGCGAGCGCAGCGAACGAGAGACGCGTAAAGGTGTGTCACAAACCATCGGTTTGGCACATACGGACATTGAAATATTCGCACCAGCCCGAGGAGCCGGATGTATTTATCCTATTGCCTACCGACACATGTTTACGGTTTACCAATAGTTTAACATAATTAGTACCGTTTCCTCATAGTACAGTGGAATGTGATGTCCGAAATGGCTGACAAAATTAGGTAATAACACGAAATATAAGGAAGGCAATATAAGGTATATGTATAGCTTGGAAATTGTGACCGTTGCTCGCTCGCTCCGCTCGCTCGTAAAAATCTAGTCCAACCTCACAACCGATCCCACACGTTCGCAAATTTGAAATATGTCGCCATCATATCGAATAATGAACGCAAGATGGATTGGTTTTAGGTTAGGCTATAGTTGTCGAGCGAGCGCAGCGAGCGAGAGACGCGTATAGGTGTGTCATAAACCAACGGTTTTGGCACATACGGACATTGAAATATTCGCATCAGCCCGAGGAGCCGGAAGTATTTATCCTATTGCCTACCGACACATGTTTACAGTTTATGAATAGTTTCACATAAATAGTACTATTTCCACATAGTACAATGCAATGTGATGTCCGAAATGGCTGACAAAATTAGGTAATAACACGACATATATGCAAGGCAATATAAGGTGTATGTATAGGTTGGAAATTGTGATCGTTGCTCGCTCGCTCGAAAAAATCTAGTCCAACCTCACAACCGATCCGACACGTTCGCAAATTTGAAATATGTCGCCATCATATCGAATAATGAACGCAAGATGGATTGGTTTTAGGTTAGGCCATAGTTTTCCAGCAAGCGCAGCGAGCGAGAGACGCGTATAGGTGTGTCACAAACCATCGGTTTGGCACATACGGACATTGATATATTCGCACCTGCCCGAGGAGCCGGAAGTCTTTATCCCATTGCCTTCTGACAAATGTTTACGGTATACCAATAGTTTAACATAATTAGTACCGTTTCCTCATAGTACAGTGCAACGTGATGTCCGAAATGGCTGACAAAATTAGGTACAAGCACGAAATATATGGAAGGCAATATAAGGTATATGTATAGCTTGGAAATTGTGACCGTTGCTCGCTCGCTCCGCTCGCTCGTAAAAATCTAGTCCAACCTCACAACCGATCCCACACGTTCGCAAATTTGAAATATGTCGCCACCATATCGAATAATGAACGGAAGATGGATTGGTTTTAGGTTAGGCTATAGCTTTCGTGCGAGCGCAGCGAACGAGAGACGCGTAAAGGTGTGTCACAAACCATCGGTTTGGCACATACGGACATTGAAATATTCGCACCAGCCCGAGGAGCCGGATGTATTTATCCTATTGCCTACCGACACATGTTTACGGTTTACCAATAGTTTAACATAATTAGTACCGTTTCCTCATAGTACAGTGGAATGTGATGTCCGAAATGGCTGACAAAATTAGGTAATAACACGAAATATAAGGAAGGCAATATAAGGTATATGTATAGCTTGGAAATTGTGACCGTTGCTCGCTCGCTCCGCTCGCTCGTAAAAATCTAGTCCAACCTCACAACCGATCCCACACGTTCGCAAATTTGAAATATGTCGCCATCATATCGAATAATGAACGCAAGATGGATTGGTTTTAGGTTAGGCTATAGTTGTCGAGCGAGCGCAGCGAGCGAGAGACGCGTATAGGTGTGTCATAAACCAACGGTTTGGCACATACGGACATTGAAATATTCGCACCAGCCCGAGGAGCCGGATGTATTTATCCTATTGCCTACCGACACATGTTTACAGTTTATGAATAGTTTCACATAAATAGTACTATTTCCTCATAGTACAGTGTAATGTGATGTCCGAAATGGCTGACAAAATTAGGTAATAACACGAAATGTATGCAAGGCAATATAAGGTATATGTATATCTTGGAAATTGTGACCGTTGCTCGCTCGCTCCGCTCGCTCGTAAAAATCTAGTCCAACCTCACAACCGATCCCACACGTTCGCAAATTTGAAATATGTCGCCACCATATCGAATAATGAACGGAAGATGGATTGGTTTTAAGTTAGGCTATAGTTGTCGAGCGAGCGCAGCGAGCGAGAGACGCGTATAGGTGTGTCATAAACCAACGGTTTGGCACATACGGACATTGAAATATTCGCACCAGCCCGAGGAGCCGGATGTATTTATCCTATTGCCTACCGACACATGTTTACAGTTTATGAATAGTTTCACATAAATAGTACTATTTCCTCATAGTACAGTGTAATGTGATGTCCGAAATGGCTGACAAAATTAGGTAATAACACGAAATGTATGCAAGGCAATATAAGGTATATGTATATCTTGGAAATTGTGACCGTTGCTCGCTCGCTCCGCTCGCTCGTAAAAATCTAGTCCAACCTCACAACCGATCCCACACGTTCGCAAATTTGAAATATGTCGCCACCATATCGAATAATGAACGGAAGATGGATTGGTTTTAAGTTAGGCTATAGCTTTCGTGCGGGCGCAGCGAACGAGAGACGCGTAGAGGTGTGTCACAAACCATCGGTTTGGCACATACGGACATTGATATATTCGCACCAGCCCGAGGAGCCGGAAGTCTTTATCCCATTGCCTTCTGACAAATGTTTACGGTTTACCAATAGTTTAACATAGTTAGTACCGTTTCCTCATAGTACAGTGCAACGTGATGTCCGAAATGGCTAACAAAATTAGGTACAAGCACGAAATAAATGCAAGACATTATATGGTATATGTACAGCTTGGAAATTGTGATCGTTGCTCGCTCGCACCGCTCGCTCGTAAAAATCTAGTCCAACCTCACAACCGATCCCACACGTTCGCAAATTTGAAATATGTCGCCATCATATCGAATAATGAACGCAAGATGGATTGGTTTTAGGTTAGGCTATAGTTTTCGAGCGAGCGCAGCGAGCGAGAGACGCGTATAGGTGTGTCATAAACCAACGGTTTGGCACATACGGACATTGAAATATTCGCACCAGCCCGAGGAGCCGGATGTATTTATCCTATTGCCTACCGACACATGTTTACAGTTTATGAATAGTTTCACATAAATAGTACTATTTCCTCATAGTACAGTGCAATGTGATGTCCGAAATGGCTGACAAAATTAGGTAATAACACGAAATATATGGAAGGCAATATAAGATATATGTATATATTGGAAATTGTGACCGTTGCTCGCTCGTAAAAATCTAGTCCAACCTCACAACCGATCCCACACGTTCGCAAATTTGAAACATGTCGCCACCATATCGAATAATGAACGGAAGATGGATTGGTTTTAAGTTAGGCTATAGCTTTCGTGCGGGCGCAGCGAACGAGAGACGCGTAGAGGTGTGTCACAAACCATCGGTTTGGCACATACGGACATTGATATATTCGCACCTGCCCGAGGAGCCGGAAGTCTTTATCCCATTGCCTTCTGACAAATGTTTACGGTATACCAATAGTTTAACATAATTAGTACCGTTTCCTCATAGTACAGTGCAACGTGATGTCCGAAATGGCTGACAAAATTAGGTACAAGCACGAAATATATGGAAGGCAATATAAGGTATATGTATAGCTTGGAAATTGTGACCGTTGCTCGCTCGCTCCGCTCGCTCGTAAAATCTAGTCCAACCTCACAACCGATCCCACACGTTCGCATATTTGAAATATGTCGCCACCATATCGAATAATGAACGGAAGATGGATTGGTTTTAGGTTAGGCTATAGCTTTCGTGCGAGCGCAGCGAACGAGAGACGCGTAAAGGTGTGTCACAAACCATCGGTTTGGCACATACGGACATTGAAATATTCGCACCAGCCCGAGGAGCCGGATGTATTTATCCTATTGCCTACCGACACATGTTTACGGTTTACCAATAGTTTAACATAATTAGTACCGTTTCCTCATAGTACAGTGGAATGTGATGTCCGAAATGGCTGACAAAATTAGGTAATAACACGAAATATAAGGAAGGCAATATAAGGTATATGTATAGCTTGGAAATTGTGACCGTTGCTCGCTCGCTCCGCTCGCTCGTAAAAATCTAGTCCAACCTCACAACCGATCCCACACGTTCGCAAATTTGAAATATGTCGCCATCATATCGAATAATGAACGCAAGATGGATTGGTTTTAGGTTAGGCTATAGTTGTCGAGCGAGCGCAGCGAGCGAGAGACGCGTATAGGTGTGTCATAAACCAACGGTTTGGCACATACGGACATTGAAATATTCGCACCAGCCCGAGGAGCCGGATGTATTTATCCTATTGCCTACCGACACATGTTTACAGTTTATGAATAGTTTCACATAAATAGTACTATTTCCTCATAGTACAGTGTAATGTGATGTCCGAAATGGCTGACAAAATTAGGTAATAACACGAAATATAAGGAAGGCAATATAAGGTATATGTATATCTTGGAAATTGTGACCGTTGCTCGCTCGCTCCGCTCGCTCGTAAAAATCTAGTCCAACCTCACAACCGATCCCACACGTTCGCAAATTTGAAATATGTCGCCACCATATCGAATAATGAACGGAAGATGGATTGGTTTTAAGTTAGGCTATAGCTTTCGTGCGGGCGCAGCGAACGAGAGACGCGTAGAGGTGTGTCACAAACCATCGGTTTGGCACATACGGACATTGATATATTCGCACCAGCCCGAGGAGCCGGAAGTCTTTATCCCATTGCCTTCTGACAAATGTTTACGGTTTACCAATAGTTTAACATAGTTAGTACCGTTTCCTCATAGTACAGTGCAACGTGATGTCCGAAATGGCTAACAAAATTAGGTACAAGCACGAAATAAATGCAAGACATTATATGGTATATGTACAGCTTGGAAATTGTGATCGTTGCTCGCTCGCACCGCTCGCTCGTAAAAATCTAGTCCAACCTCACAACCGATCCCACACGTTCGCAAATTTGAAATATGTCGCCATCATATCGAATAATGAACGCAAGATGGATTGGTTTTAGGTTAGGCTATAGTTTTCGAGCGAGCGCAGCGAGCGAGAGACGCGTATAGGTGTGTCATAAACCAACGGTTTGGCACATACGGACATTGAAATATTCGCACCAGCCCGAGGAGCCGGATGTATTTATCCTATTGCCTACCGACACATGTTTACAGTTTATGAATAGTTTCACATAAATAGTACTATTTCCTCATAGTACAGTGCAATGTGATGTCCGAAATGGCTGACAAAATTAGGTAATAACACGAAATATATGGAAGGCAATATAAGATATATGTATATATTGGAAATTGTGACCGTTGCTCGCTCGTAAAAATGTAGTCCAACCTCACAACCGATCCCACACGTTCGCAAATTTGAAACATGTCGCCACCATATCGAATAATGAACGGAAGATGGATTGGTTTTAAGTTAGGCTATAGCTTTCGTGCGGGCGCAGCGAACGAGAGACGCGTAGAGGTGTGTCACAAACCATCGGTTTGGCACATACGGACATTGATATATTCGCACCTGCCCGAGGAGCCGGAAGTCTTTATCCCATTGCCTTCTGACAAATGTTTACGGTATACCAATAGTTTAACATAATTAGTACCGTTTCCTCATAGTACAGTGCAACGTGATGTCCGAAATGGCTGACAAAATTAGGTACAAGCACGAAATATATGGAAGGCAATATAAGGTATATGTATAGCTTGGAAATTGTGACCGTTGCTCGCTCGCTCGTAAAAATCTAGTCCAACCCCACAACCGATCCGACACGTTCGCAAATTTGAAATATGTCGCCATCATATCGAATAATGAACGGAAGATGGATTGGTTTTAGGTTAGGCTATAGCTTTCGTGCGAGCGCAGCGAGCGAGAGACGCGTATAGGTGTGTCATGAACCAACGGTTAGGCACATACGGACATTGAAATATTCGCACCAGCCCGAGGAGCCGGAAGTATTTATCCTATTGCCTACCGACACATGTTTACAGTTTATGAATAGTTTCACATAAATAGTACTATTTCCACATAGTACAATGCAATGTGATGTCCGAAATGGCTGACAAAATTAGGTAATAACACGACATGTATGCAAGGCAATATAAGGTGTATGTATAGGTTGGAAATTGTGATCGTTGCTCGCTCGCTCGAAAAAATCTAGTCCAACCTCACAACCGATCCGACACGTTCGCAAATTTGAAATATGTCGCCACCATATCGGATAATGAACGGAAGATGGATTGGTTTTAGGTTAGGCTATAGCTTTCGTGAGAGCGCAGCGAACGAGAGACGCGTAAAGGTGTGTCACAAACCAACGGTTTGGCACATACGGACGTTGAAATATTCGCACCAGCCCGAGGAGCCGGAAGTCTTTATCCTATTGCCTTCTGACAAATGTTTACGGTTTACCAATAGTTTCACATAATTAGTACCGTTTCCTCATAGTACAGTGCAACGTGATGTCCGAAATGGCTGACAAAATTAGGTGCAAGCACGAAATATATGCAAGACAATATATGGTATATGTCTTGCTTGGAAATTGTGACCGTTGCTCGCTCGCTCCGCTCGCTCGTAAAAATCTAGTCCAACCTCACAACCGATCCGACACGTTCGCAAATTTGAAATATGTCGCCATCATATCGAATAATGAACGCAAGATGGATTGGTTTTAGGTTAGGCTATAGTTTTCGAGCGAGCGCCGCGAGCGAGAGACGCGTAAAGGTGTGTCACAAACCAACGGTTTGGCACATACGGACATTGAAATATTCGCACCAGCCCGAGGAGCCGGAAGTATTTATCCTATTGCCTACCGACACATGTTTACAGTTTATGAATAGTTTCACATAAATAGTACTATTTCCTCATAGTACAGTGCAATGTGATGTCCGAAATGGCTGACAAAATTAGGTAATAACACGAAATATATGGAAGGCAATATAAGGTATATGTATAGCTTGGAAATTGTGACCGTTGCTCGCTCGCTCCGCTCGCTCGAAAAAATCTAGTCCAACCTCACAACCGATCCGACACGTTCGCAAATTTGAAATATGTCGCCACCATATCGAATAATGAACGGAAGATGGATTGGTTTTAGGTTAGGCTATAGCTTTCGTGCGAGCGCAGCGAACGAGAGACGCGTAAAGGTGTGTCACAAACCATCCGTTTGGCACATACGGACATTGATATATTCGCACCAGCCCGAGGAGCCGGAAGTCTTTATCGTATTGCCTTCTGACAAATGTTTACGGTTTATCAATAGTTTTACATAATTAGTACCGTTTCCTCATAGTACAGTGCAACGTGATGTCCGAAATGGCTGACAAAATTAGGTACAAGCACGAAATATATGCAAGACAATATATGGTATATGTATAGCTTGGAAATTGTGACCGTTGCTCGCTCGCTCCGCTCGCGCGAAAAAATCTAGTCCAACCTCACAACCGATCCGACACGTTCGCAAATTTGAAATATGTCGCCATCATATCGAATAATGAACGCATGATGGATTGGTTTTAGGTTAGGCTATAGTTTTCGAGCGAGCGCCGCGAGAGAGAGACGCGTAAAGGTGTGTCATAAACCAACGGTTTGGCACATACGGACATTGAAATATTCGCACCAGCCCGAGGAGCCGGAAGTATTTATCCTATTGCCTACCGACACATGTTTACAGTTTATGAATAGTTTCACATAAATAGTACTATTTCCTCATAGTACAGTGCAATGTGATGTCCGAAACCGCTGACAAAATTAGGTAATAACACGAAATATATGGAAGGCAATATAAGGTATATGTATAGCTTAGAAATTGTGACCGTTGCTCGCTCGCTCCGCTCGCTCGAAAAAATCTAGTCCAACCTCACAACCGATCCGACACGTTCGCAAATTTGAAATATGTCGCCACCATATCGAATAATGAACGGAAGATGGATTGGTTTTAGGTTAGGCTATAGCTTTCGTGCGAGCGCAGCGAACGAGAGACGCGTAAAGGTGTGTCACAAACCATCCGTTTGGCACATACGGACATTGATATATTCGCACCAGCCCGAGGAGCCGGAAGTCTTTATCCTATTGCCTTCTGACAAATGTTTACGGTTTATCAATAGTTTTACATAATTAGTACCGTTTCCTCATAGTACAGTGCAACGTGATGTCCGAAATGGCTGACAAAATTAGGTACAAGCACGAAATATATGCAAGACAATATATGGTATATGTATAGCTTGGAAATTGTGACCGTTGCTCGCTCGCTCCGCTCGCGCGAAAAAATCTAGTCCAACCTCACAACCGATCCGACACGTTCGCAAATTTGAAATATGTCGCCATCATATCGAATAATGAACGCATGATGGATTGGTTTTAGGTTAGGCTATAGTTTTCGAGCGAGCGCCGCGAGAGAGAGACGCGTAAAGGTGTGTCATAAACCAACGGTTTGGCACATACGGACATTGAAATATTCGCACCAGCCCGAGGAGCCGGAAGTATTTATCCTATTGCCTACCGACACATGTTTACAGTTTATGAATAGTTTCACATAAATAGTACTATTTCCTCATAGTACAGTGCAATGTGATGTCCGAAACCGCTGACAAAATTAGGTAATAACACGAAATATATGGAAGGCAATATAAGGTATATGTATAGCTTAGAAATTGTGACCGTTGCTCGCTCGCTCCGCTCGCTCGTAAAAATCTAGTCCAACCTCACAACCGATCCCACACGTTCGCAAATTTGAAATATGTCGCCACCATATCGAATAATGAACGGAAGATGGATTGGTTTTAGGTTAGACTATAGCTTTCGTGCGAGCGCAGCGAGCGAGAGACGCGCATAGGTGTGTCATGAACCAACGGTTTGGCACATACGGACATTGAAATATTCGCACCAGCCCGAGGAGCCGGAAGTATTTATCCTATTGCCTACCGACACATGTTTACAGTTTATGAATAGTTTCACATAAATAGTACTATTTCCTCATAGTACAGTGCAATGTGATGTCCGAAACCGCTGACAAAATTAGGTAATAACACGAAATATATGGAAGGCAATATAAGGTATATGTATAGCATGGAAATTGTGACCGTTGCTCGCTCGCTCCGCTCGCTCGTAAAAATCTAGTCCAACCTCACAACCGATCCCACACGTTCGCAAATTTGAAATATGTCGCCACCATATCGAATAATGAACGGAAGATGGATTGGTTTTAGGTTAGACTATAGCTTTCGTGCGAGCGCAGCGAACGAGAGACGCGTAAAGGTGTGTCACAAACAAACGGTTTGGCACATACGGACATTGAAATATTCGCACCAGCCCGAGGAGCCGGAAGTCTTTATCCTATTGCCTTCTGACAAATGTTTACGGTTTACCAATAGTTTCACATAATTAGTACCGTTTCCTCATAGTACAGTGCAACGTGATGTCCGAAATGGCTGACAAAATTAGGTACAAGCACGAAATATATGCAAGACAATATATGGTATATGTCTTGCTTGGAAATTGTGACCGTTGCTCGCTCGCTCCGCTCGCTCGTAAAAATCTAGTCCAACCTCACAACCGATCCGACACGTTCGCAAATTTGAAATATGTCGCCATCATATCAAATAATGAACGCAAGATGGATTGGTTTTAGGTTAGGCTATAGTTTTCGAGCGAGCGCCGCGAGCGAGAGACGCGTAAAGGTGTGTCACAAACCAACGGTTTGGCACATACGGACATTGATATATTCGCACCAGCCCGAGGAGCCGGAAGTCTTTATCCTATTGCCTTCTGACAAATGTTTACGGTTTATCAATAGTTTCACATAATTAGTACCGTTTCTTCATAGTACAGTGCAACGTGATGTCCGAAATGGCTGACAAAATTAGGTACAAGCACGAAATATATGCAAGACAATATATGGTATGTGTATAGCTTGGAAATTGTGACCGTTGCTCGCTCGCTCCGCTCGCGCGAAAAAATCTAGTCCAACCTCACAACCGATCCGACACGTTCGCAAATTTGAAATATGTCGCCATCATATCGAATAATGAACGCATGATGGATTGGTTTTAGGTTAGGCTATAGTTTTCGTGCGAGCGCCGCGAGCGAGAGACGCGTAAAGGTGTGTCATAAACCAACGGTTTGGCACATACGGACATTGAAATATTCGCACCAGCCCGAGGAGCCGGAAGTATTTATCCTATTGCCTACCGACACATGTTTACAGTTTATGAATAGTTTCACATAAATAGTACTATTTCCTCATAGTACAGTGCAATGTGATGTCCGAAACCGCTGACAAAATTAGGTAATAACACGAAATATATGGAAGGCAATATAAGGTATATGTATAGCTTGGAAATTGTGACCGTTGCTCGCTCGCTCCGCTCGCTCGTAAAAATCTAGTCCAACCTCACAACCGATCCCACACGTTCGCAAATTTGAAATATGTCGCCACCATATCGAATAATGAACGGAAGATGGATTGGTTTTAGGTTAGGCTATAGCTTTCGTGCGAGCGCAGCGAGCGAGAGACGCGCATAGGTGTGTCATGAACCAACGGTTTGGCACATACGGACATTGAAATATTCGCACCAGCCCGAGGAGCCGGAAGTATTTATCCTATTGCCTACCGACACATGTTTACAGTTTATGAATAGTTTCACATAAATAGTACTATTTCCACATAGTACAATGCAATGTGATGTCCGAAATGGCTGACAAAATTAGGTAATAACACGACATGTATGCAAGGCAATATAAGGTGTATGTATAGGTTGGAAATTGTGATCGTTGCTCGCTCGCTCCGCTCGCTCGAAAAAATGTAGTCCAACCTCACAACCGATACGACACGTTCGCAAATTTGAAATATGTCGCCACCATATCGAATAATGAACGGAAGATGGATTGGTTTTAGGTTAGGCTATAGCTTTCGTGCGAGCGCAGCGAACGAGAGACGCGTAAAGGTGTGTCACAAACCAACGGTTTGGCACATACGGACGTTGAAATATTCGCACCAGCCCGAGGAGCCGGAAGTCTTTATCCTATTGCCTTCTGACAAATGTTTACGGTTTACCAATAGTTTCACATAATTAGTACCGTTTCCTCATAGTACAGTGCAACGTGATGTCCGAAATGGCTGACAAAATTAGGTACAAGCACGAAATATATGCAAGACAATATATGGTATATGTCTTGCTTGGAAATTGTGACCGTTGCTCGCTCGCTCCGCTCGCTCGTAAAAATCTAGTCCAACCTCACAACCGATCCGACACGTTCGCAAATTTGAAATATGTCGCCATCATATCGAATAATGAACGCAAGATGGATTGGTTTTAGGTTAGGCTATAGTTTTCGAGCGAGCGCAGCGAGCGAGAGACGCGTATAGGTGTGTCATAAACCAACGGTTTGGCACATACGGACATTGAAATATTCGCACCAGCCCGAGGAGCCGGATGTATTTATCCTATTGCCTACCGACACATGTTTACAGTTTATGAATAGTTTCACATAAATAGTACTATTTCCTCATAGTACAGTGCAATGTGATGTCCGAAATGGCTGACAAAATTAGGTAATAACACGAAATATATGGAAGGCAATATAAGGTATATGTATATCTTGGAAATTGTGACCGTTGCTCGCTCGCTCCGCTCGCTCGTAAAAATCTAGTCCAACCTCACAACCGATCCTACACGTTCGTAAATTTGAAATATGTCGCCACCATATCGAATAATGAACGGAAGATGGATTGGTTTTAAGTTAGGCTATAGCTTTCGTGCGGGCGCAGCGAAAGAGAGACGCGTAGAGGTGTGTCACAAACCATCGGTTTGGCACATACGGACATTGATATATTCGCACCAGCCCGAGGAGCCGGAAGTCTTTATCCCATTGCCTTCTGACAAATGTTTACGGTTTACCAATAGTTTAACATAATTAGTACCGTTTCCTCATAGTACAGTGCAACGTGATGTCCGAAATGGCTAACAAAATTAGGTACAAGCACGAAATATATGCAAGACAATATATGGTATATGTACAGCTTGGAAATTGTGACCGTTGCTCGCTCGCTCCGCTCGCTCGTAAAAATCTAGTCCAACCTCACAACCGATCCCACACGTTCGTAAATTTGAAATATGTCGCCACCATATCGAATAATGAACGGAAGATGGATTGGTTTTAAGTTAGGCTATAGCTTTCGTGCGGGCGCAGCGAACGAGAGACGCGTAGAGGTGTGTCACAAACCATCGGTTTGGCACATACGGACATTGATATATTCGCACCAGCCCGAGGAGCCGGAAGTCTTTATCCCATTGCCTTCTGACAAATGTTTACGGTTTACCAATAGTTTAACATAATTAGTACCGTTTCCTCATAGTACAGTGCAACGTGATGTCCGAAATGGCTAACAAAATTAGGTACAAGCACTAAATATATGCAAGACAATATATGGTATATGTACAGCTTGGAAATTGTGACCGTTGCTCGCTCGCTCCGCTCGCTCGTAAAAATCTAGTCCAACCTCACAACCGATCCCACACGTTCGCAAATTTGAAATATGTCGCCATCATATCGAATAATGAACGCAAGATGGATTGGTTTTAGGTTAGGCTATAGTTTTCGAGCGAGCGCAGCGAGCGAGAGACGCGTATAGGTGTGTCATAAACCAACGGTTTGGCACATACGGACATTGAAATATTCGCACCAGCCCGAGGAGCCGGATGTATTTATCCTATTGCCTACCGACACATGTTTACAGTTTATGAATAGTTTCACATAAATAGTACTATTTCCTCATAGTACAGTGCAATCTGATGTCCGAAATGGCTGACAAAATTAGGTAATAACACGAAATATATGGAAGGCAATATATGGTATATGTATATATTGGAAATTGTGACCGTTGCTCGCTCGCTCCGCTCGCTCGTAAAAATCTAGTCCAACCTCACAACCGATCCCACACGTTCGCAAATTTGAAATATGTCGCCACCATATCGAATAATGAACGGAAGATGGATTGGTTTTAAGTTAGGCTATAGCTTTCGTGCGGGCGCAGCGAACGAGAGACGCGTAGAGGTGTGTCACAAACCATCGGTTTGGCACATACGGACATTGATATATTCGCACCTGCCCGAGGAGCCGGAAGTCTTTATCCCATTGCCTTCTGACAAATGTTTACGGTTTACCAATAGTTTAACATAATTAGTACCGTTTCCTCATAGTACAGTGCAACGTGATGTCCGAAATGGCTGACAAAATTAGGTACAAGCACGAAATATATGCAAGACATTATATGGTATATGTACAGCTTGGAAATTGTGACCGTTGCTCGCTCGCTCCGCTCGCTCGTAAAAATCTAGTCCAACCTCACAACCGATCCCACACGTTCGCAAATTTGAAATATGTCGCCACCATATCGAATAATGAACGGAAGATGGATTGGTTTTAGGTTAGGCTATAGCTTTCGTGCGAGCGCAGCGAACGAGAGACGCGTAAAGATGTGTCACAAACCATCGGTTTGGCACATACGGACATTGATATATTCGCACCAGCCCGAGGAGCCGGAAGTATTTATCCTATTGCCTACCGACACATGTTTACAGTTTATGAATAGTTTCACATAAATAGTACTATTTCCTAATAGTACAGTGCAATGTGATGTCCGAAATCGCTGACAAAATTAGGTAATAACACGAAATATATGGAAGGCAATATAAGGTATATGTATAGCTTGGAAATTGTGACCGTTGCTCGCTCGCTCCGCTCGCTCGTAAAAATCTAGTCCAACCTCACAACCGATCCCACACGTTCGCAAATTTGAAACATGTCGCCACCATATCGAATAATGAACGGAAGATGGATTGGTTTTAGGTTAGGCTATAGCTTTCGTGCGAGCGCAGCGAACGAGAGACGCGTAAAGGTGTGTCACAAACCATCGGTTTGGCACATACGGACATTGATATATTCGCACCAGCCCGAGGAGCCGGAAGTCTTTATCCTATTGCCTTCTGACAAATGTTTACGGTTTACCAATAGTTTCACATAATTAGTACTATTTCCTAATAGTACAGTGCAATGTGATGTCCGAAATCGCTGACAAAATTAGGTAATAACACGAAATATATGCAAGACAATATATGGTATATGTATAGCTTGGAAATTGTGACCGTTGCTCGCTCGCTCGTAAAAATCTAGTCCAACCCCACAACCGATCCGACACGTTCGCAGATTTGAAATATGTCGCCATCATATCGAATAATGAACGGAAGATGGATTGGTTTTAGGTTAGGCTATAGCTTTCGTGCGAGCGCAGCGAGCGAGAGACGCGTATAGGTGTGTCATGAACCAACGGTTAGGCACATACGGACATTGAAATATTCGCACCAGCCCGAGGAGCCGGAAGTATTTATCCCATTGCCTACCGACACATGTTTACAGTTTATGAATAGTTTCACATAAATAGTACTATTTCCACATAGTACAATGCAATGTGATGTCCGAAATGGCTGACAAAATTAGGTAATAACACGACATGTATGCAAGGCAATATAAGGTGTATGTATAGGTTGGAAATTGTGATCGTTGCTCGCTCGCTCGAAAAAATCTAGTCCAACCTCACAACCGATCCGACACGTTCGCAAATTTGAAATATGTCGCCACCATATCGAATAATGAACGGAAGATGGATTGGTTTTAGGTTAGGCTATAGCTTTCGTGAGAGCGCAGCGAACGAGAGACGCGTAAAGGTGTGTCACAAACCAACGGTTTGGCACATACGGACGTTGAAATATTCGCACCAGCCCGAGGAGCCGGAAGTCTTTATCCTATTGCCTTCTGACAAATGTTTACGGTTTACCAATAGTTTCACATAATTAGTACCGTTTCCTCATAGTACAGTGCAACGTGATGTCCGAAATGGCTGACAAAATTAGGTGCAAGCACGAAATATATGCAAGACAATATATGGTATATGTCTTGCTTGGAAATTGTGACCGTTGCTCGCTCGCTCCGCTCGCTCGTAAAAATCTAGTCCAACCTCACAACCGATCCGACACGTTCGCAAATTTGAAATATGTCGCCATCATATCGAATAATGAACGCAAGATGGATTGGTTTTAGGTTAGGCTATAGTTTTCGAGCGAGCGCCGCGAGCGAGAGACGCGTAAAGGTGTGTCACAAACCAACGGTTTGGCACATACGGACATTGAAATATTCGCACCAGCCCGAGGAGCCGGAAGTATTTATCCTATTGCCTACCGACACATGTTTACAGTTTATGAATAGTTTCACATAAATAGTACTATTTCCTCATAGTACAGTGCAATGTGATGTCCGAAATGGCTGACAAAATTAGGTAATAACACGAAATATATGGAAGGCAATATAAGGTATATGTATAGCTTGGAAATTGTGACCGTTGCTCGCTCGCTCCGCTCGCTCGAAAAAATCTAGTCCAACCTCACAACCGATCCGACACGTTCGCAAATTTGAAATATGTCGCCACCATATCGAATAATGAACGGAAGATGGATTGGTTTTAGGTTAGGCTATAGCTTTCGTGCGAGCGCAGCGAACGAGAGACGCGTAAAGGTGTGTCACAAACCATCCGTTTGGCACATACGGACATTGATATATTCGCACCAGCCCGAGGAGCCGGAAGTCTTTATCCTATTGCCTTCTGACAAATGTTTACGGTTTATCAATAGTTTTACATAATTAGTACCGTTTCCTCATAGTACAGTGCAACGTGATGTCCGAAATGGCTGACAAAATTAGGTACAAGCACGAAATATATGCAAGACAATATATGGTATATGTATAGCTTGGAAATTGTGACCGTTGCTCGCTCGCTCCGCTCGCGCGAAAAAATCTAGTCCAACCTCACAACCGATCCGACACGTTCGCAAATTTGAAATATGTCGCCATCATATCGAATAATGAACGCATGATGGATTGGTTTTAGGTTAGGCTATAGTTTTCGAGCGAGCGCCGCGAGAGAGAGACGCGTAAAGGTGTGTCATAAACCAACGGTTTGGCACATACGGACATTGAAATATTCGCACCAGCCCGAGGAGCCGGAAGTATTTATCCTATTGCCTACCGACACATGTTTACAGTTTATGAATAGTTTCACATAAATAGTACTATTTCCTCATAGTACAGTGCAATGTGATGTCCGAAACCGCTGACAAAATTAGGTAATAACACGAAATATATGGAAGGCAATATAAGGTATATGTATAGCTTAGAAATTGTGACCGTTGCTCGCTCGCTCCGCTCGCTCGAAAAAATCTAGTCCAACCTCACAACCGATCCGACACGTTCGCAAATTTGAAATATGTCGCCACCATATCGAATAATGAACGGAAGATGGATTGGTTTTAGGTTAGGCTATAGCTTTCGTGCGAGCGCAGCGAACGAGAGACGCGTAAAGGTGTGTCACAAACCATCCGTTTGGCACATACGGACATTGATATATTCGCACCAGCCCGAGGAGCCGGAAGTCTTTATCCTATTGCCTTCTGACAAATGTTTACGGTTTACCAATAGTTTCACATAATTAGTACTATTTCCTAATAGTACAGTGCAATGTGATGTCCGAAATCGCTGACAAAATTAGGTAATAACACGAAATATATGCAAGACAATATATGGTATATGTATAGCTTGGAAATTGTGACCGTTGCTCGCTCGCTCGTAAAAATCTAGTCCAACCCCACAACCGATCCGACACGTTCGCAGATTTGAAATATGTCGCCATCATATCGAATAATGAACGGAAGATGGATTGGTTTTAGGTTAGGCTATAGCTTTCGTGCGAGCGCAGCGAGCGAGAGACGCGTATAGGTGTGTCATGAACCAACGGTTAGGCACATACGGACATTGAAATATTCGCACCAGCCCGAGGAGCCGGAAGTATTTATCCTATTGCCTACCGACACATGTTTACAGTTTATGAATAGTTTCACATAAATAGTACTATTTCCACATAGTACAATGCAATGTGATGTCCGAAATGGCTGACAAAATTAGGTAATAACACGACATGTATGCAAGGCAATATAAGGTGTATGTATAGGTTGGAAATTGTGATCGTTGCTCGCTCGCTCGAAAAAATCTAGTCCAACCTCACAACCGATCCGACACGTTCGCAAATTTGAAATATGTCGCCACCATATCGAATAATGAACGGAAGATGGATTGGTTTTAGGTTAGGCTATAGCTTTCGTGAGAGCGCAGCGAACGAGAGACGCGTAAAGGTGTGTCACAAACCAACGGTTTGGCACATACGGACGTTGAAATATTCGCACCAGCCCGAGGAGCCGGAAGTATTTATCCTATTGCCTACCGACACATGTTTACAGTTTATGAATAGTTTCACATAAATAGTACTATTTCCTCATAGTACAGTGCAATGTGATGTCCGAAACCGCTGACAAAATTAGGTAATAACACGAAATATATGGAAGGCAATATAAGGTATATGTATAGCTTAGAAATTGTGACCGTTGCTCGCTCGATCCGCTCGCTCGTAAAAATCTAGTCCAACCTCACAACCGATCCGACACGTTCGCAAATTTGAAATATGTCGCCATCATATCGAATAATGAACGCAAGATGGATTGGTTTTAGGTTAGGCTATAGTTTTCGAGCGAGCGCCGCGAGCGAGAGACGCGTAAAGGTGTGTCACAAACCAACGGTTTGGCACATACGGACATTGAAATATTCGCACCAGCCCGAGGAGCCGGAAGTATTTATCCTATTGCCTACCGACACATGTTTACAGTTTATGAATAGTTTCACATAAATAGTACTATTTCCTCATAGTACAGTGCAATGTGATGTCCGAAATGGCTGACAAAATTAGGTAATAACACGAAATATATGGAAGGCAATATAAGGTATATGTATAGCTTGGAAATTGTGACCGTTGCTCGCTCGCTCCGCTCGCTCGAAAAAATCTAGTCCAACCTCACAACCGATCCGACACGTTCGCAAATTTGAAATATGTCGCCACCATATCGAATAATGAACGGAAGATGGATTGGTTTTAGGTTAGGCTATAGCTTTCGTGCGAGCGCAGCGAACGAGAGACGCGTAAAGGTGTGTCACAAACCATCCGTTTGGCACATACGGACATTGATATATTCGCACCAGCCCGAGGAGCCGGAAGTCTTTATCCTATTGCCTTCTGACAAATGTTTACGGTTTATCAATAGTTTTACATAATTAGTACCGTTTCCTCATAGTACAGTGCAACGTGATGTCCGAAATGGCTGACAAAATTAGGTACAAGCACGAAATATATGCAAGACAATATATGGTATATGTATAGCTTGGAAATTGTGACCGTTGCTCGCTCGCTCCGCTCGCGCGAAAAAATCTAGTCCAACCTCACAACCGATCCGACACGTTCGCAAATTTGAAATATGTCGCCATCATATCGAATAATGAACGCATGATGGATTGGTTTTAGGTTAGGCTATAGTTTTCGAGCGAGCGCCGCGAGAGAGAGACGCGTAAAGGTGTGTCATAAACCAACGGTTTGGCACATACGGACATTGAAATATTCGCACCAGCCCGAGGAGCCGGAAGTATTTATCCTATTGCCTACCGACACATGTTTACAGTTTATGAATAGTTTCACATAAATAGTACTATTTCCTCATAGTACAGTGCAATGTGATGTCCGAAACCGCTGACAAAATTAGGTAATAACACGAAATATATGGAAGGCAATATAAGGTATATGTATAGCTTAGAAATTGTGACCGTTGCTCGCTCGCTCCGCTCGCTCGAAAAAATCTAGTCCAACCTCACAACCGATCCGACACGTTCGCAAATTTGAAATATGTCGCCACCATATCGAATAATGAACGGAAGATGGATTGGTTTTAGGTTAGGCTATAGCTTTCGTGCGAGCGCAGCGAACGAGAGACGCGTAAAGGTGTGTCACAAACCATCCGTTTGGCACATACGGACATTGATATATTCGCACCAGCCCGAGGAGCCGGAAGTCTTTATCCTATTGCCTTCTGACAAATGTTTACGGTTTATCAATAGTTTTACATAATTAGTACCGTTTCCTCATAGTACAGTGCAACGTGATGTCCGAAATGGCTGACAAAATTAGGTACAAGCACGAAATATATGCAAGACAATATATGGTATATGTATAGCTTGGAAATTGTGACCGTTGCTCGCTCGCTCCGCTCGCGCGAAAAAATCTAGTCCAACCTCACAACCGATCCGACACGTTCGCAAATTTGAAATATGTCGCCATCATATCGAATAATGAACGCATGATGGATTGGTTTTAGGTTAGGCTATAGTTTTCGAGCGAGCGCCGCGAGAGAGAGACGCGTAAAGGTGTGTCATAAACCAACGGTTTGGCACATACGGACATTGAAATATTCGCACCAGCCCGAGGAGCCGGAAGTATTTATCCTATTGCCTACCGACACATGTTTACAGTTTATGAATAGTTTCACATAAATAGTACTATTTCCTCATAGTACAGTGCAATGTGATGTCCGAAACCGCTGACAAAATTAGGTAATAACACGAAATATATGGAAGGCAATATAAGGTATATGTATAGCTTAGAAATTGTGACCGTTGCTCGCTCGCTCCGCTCGCTCGTAAAAATCTAGTCCAACCTCACAACCGATCCCACACGTTCGCAAATTTGAAATATGTCGCCACCATATCGAATAATGAACGGAAGATGGATTGGTTTTAGGTTAGACTATAGCTTTCGTGCGAGCGCAGCGAGCGAGAGACGCGCATAGGTGTGTCATGAACCAACGGTTTGGCACATACGGACATTGAAATATTCGCACCAGCCCGAGGAGCCGGAAGTATTTATCCTATTGCCTACCGACACATGTTTACAGTTTATGAATAGTTTCACATAAATAGTACTATTTCCTCATAGTACAGTGCAATGTGATGTCCGAAACCGCTGACAAAATTAGGTAATAACACGAAATATATGGAAGGCAATATAAGGTATATGTATAGCATGGAAATTGTGACCGTTGCTCGCTCGCTCCGCTCGCTCGTAAAAATCTAGTCCAACCTCACAACCGATCCCACACGTTCGCAAATTTGAAATATGTCGCCACCATATCGAATAATGAACGGAAGATGGATTGGTTTTAGGTTAGACTATAGCTTTCGTGCGAGCGCAGCGAACGAGAGACGCGTAAAGGTGTGTCACAAACAAACGGTTTGGCACATACGGACATTGAAATATTCGCACCAGCCCGAGGAGCCGGAAGTCTTTATCCTATTGCCTTCTGACAAATGTTTACGGTTTACCAATAGTTTCACATAATTAGTACCGTTTCCTCATAGTACAGTGCAACGTGATGTCCGAAATGGCTGACAAAATTAGGTACAAGCACGAAATATATGCAAGACAATATATGGTATATGTCTTGCTTGGAAATTGTGACCGTTGCTCGCTCGCTCCGCTCGCTCGTAAAAATCTAGTCCAACCTCACAACCGATCCGACACGTTCGCAAATTTGAAATATGTCGCCATCATATCAAATAATGAACGCAAGATGGATTGGTTTTAGGTTAGGCTATAGTTTTCGAGCGAGCGCCGCGAGCGAGAGACGCGTAAAGGTGTGTCACAAACCAACGGTTTGGCACATACGGACATTGATATATTCGCACCAGCCCGAGGAGCCGGAAGTCTTTATCCTATTGCCTTCTGACAAATGTTTACGGTTTATCAATAGTTTCACATAATTAGTACCGTTTCCTCATAGTACAGTGCAACGTGATGTCCGAAATGGCTGACAAAATTAGGTACAAGCACGAAATATATGCAAGACAATATATGGTATGTGTATAGCTTGGAAATTGTGACCGTTGCTCGCTCGCTCCGCTCGCGCGAAAAAATCTAGTCCAACCTCACAACCGATCCGACACGTTCGCAAATTTGAAATATGTCGCCATCATATCGAATAATGAACGCATGATGGATTGGTTTTAGGTTAGGCTATAGTTTTCGTGCGAGCGCCGCGAGCGAGAGACGCGTAAAGGTGTGTCATAAACCAACGGTTTGGCACATACGGACATTGAAATATTCGCACCAGCCCGAGGAGCCGGAAGTATTTATCCTATTGCCTACCGACACATGTTTACAGTTTATGAATAGTTTCACATAAATAGTACTATTTCCTCATAGTACAGTGCAATGTGATGTCCGAAACCGCTGACAAAATTAGGTAATAACACGAAATATATGGAAGGCAATATAAGGTATATGTATAGCTTGGAAATTGTGACCGTTGCTCGCTCGCTCCGCTCGCTCGTAAAAATCTAGTCCAACCTCACAACCGATCCCACACGTTCGCAAATTTGAAATATGTCGCCACCATATCGAATAATGAACGGAAGATGGATTGGTTTTAGGTTAGGCTATAGCTTTCGTGCGAGCGCAGCGAGCGAGAGACGCGCATAGGTGTGTCATGAACCAACGGTTTGGCACATACGGACATTGAAATATTCGCACCAGCCCGAGGAGCCGGAAGTATTTATCCTATTGCCTACCGACACATGTTTACAGTTTATGAATAGTTTCACATAAATAGTACTATTTCCACATAGTACAATGCAATGTGATGTCCGAAATGGCTGACAAAATTAGGTAATAACACGACATGTATGCAAGGCAATATAAGGTGTATGTATAGGTTGGAAATTGTGATCGTTGCTCGCTCGCTCCGCTCGCTCGAAAAAATGTAGTCCAACCTCACAACCGATACGACACGTTCGCAAATTTGAAATATGTCGCCACCATATCGAATAATGAACGGAAGATGGATTGGTTTTAGGTTAGGCTATAGCTTTCGTGCGAGCGCAGCGAACGAGAGACGCGTAAAGGTGTGTCACAAACAAACGGTTTGGCACATACGGACATTGAAATATTCGCACCAGCCCGAGGAGCCGGAAGTCTTTATCCTATTGCCTTCTGACAAATGTTTTCGGTTTACCAATAGTTTCACATAATTAGTACCGTTTCCTCATAGTACAGTGCAACGTGATGTCCGAAATGGCTGACAAAATTAGGTACAAGCACGAAATATATGCAAGACAATATATGGTATATGTATAGCTTGGAAATTGTGACCGTTGCTCGCTCGATCCGCTCGCTCGTAAAAATCTAGTCCAACCTCACAACCGATCCGACACGTTCGCAAATTTGAAATATGTCGCCATCATATCGCATAATGAACGCAAGATGGATTGGTTTTAGGTTAGGCTATAGCTTTCGAGCGAGCGCAGCGAGCGAGAGACGCGTATAGGTGTGTCATAAACCAACGGTTTGGCACATACGGACATTGAAATATTCGCATCAGCCCGAGGAGCCGGAAGTATTTATCCTATTGCCTACCGACACATGTTTACAGTTTATGAATAGTTTCACATAAATAGTACTATTTCCACATAGTACAATGCAATGTGATGTCCGAAATGGCTGACAAAATTAGGTAATAACACGACATATATGCAAGGCAATATAAGGTGTATGTATAGGTTGGAAATTGTGATCGTTGCTCGCTCGCTCGAAAAAATCTAGTCCAACCTCACAACCGATCCGACACGTTCGCAAATTTGAAATATGTCGCCACCATATCGAATAATGAACGGAAGATGGATTGGTTTTAGGTTAGGCTATAGCTTTCGTGCGAGCGCAGCGAACGAGAGACGCGTAAAGGTGTGTCACAAACCAACGGTTTGGCACATACGGACGTTGAAATATTCGCACCAGCAAGAGGAGCCGGAAGTCTTTATCCTATTGCCTTCTGACAAATGTTTACGGTTTACCAATAGTTTCACATAATTAGTACCGTTTCCTCATAGTACAGTGCAACGTGATGTCCGAAATGGCTGACAAAATTAGGTACAAGCACGAAATATATGCAAGACAATATATGGTATATGTACAGCTTGGAAATTGTGACCGTTGCTCGCTCGCTCCGCTCGCTCGTAAAAATCTAGTCCAACCTCACAACCGATCCCACACGTTCGCAAATTTGAAATATGTCGCCATCATATCGAATAATGAACGCAAGATGGATTGGTTTTAGGTTAGGCTATAGTTTTCGAGCGAGCGCAGTGAGCGAGAGACGCGTATAGGTGTGTCATAAACCATCGGTTTGGCACATACGGACATTGAAATATTCGCACCAGCCCGAGGAGCCGGAAGTATTTATCCTATTGCCTACCGACACATGTTTACAGTTTATGAATAGTTTCACATAAATAGTACTATTTCCTCATAGTACAGTGTAATGTGATGTCCGAAATGGCTGACAAAATTAGGTAATAACACGATATATATGGAAGGCAATATAAGGTATATGTATAGCTTGGAAATTGTGACCGTTGCTCGCTCGCTCGTAAAAATCTAGTCCAACCCCACAACCGATCCGACACGTTCGCAAATTTGAAATATGTCGCCATCATATCGAATAATGAACGGAAGATGGATTGGTTTTAGGTTAGGCTATAGCTTTCGTGCGAGCGCAGCGAGCGAGAGACGCGTATAGGTGTGTCATGAACCAACGGTTTGGCACATACGGACATTGAAATATTCGCACCAGCCCGAGGAGCCGGAAGTATTTATCCTATTGCCTACCGACACATGTTTACAGTTTATGAATAGTTTCACATAAATAGTACTATTTCCACATAGTACAATGCAATGTGATGTCCGAAATGGCTGACAAAATTAGGTAATAACACGACATGTATGCAAGGCAATATAAGGTGTATGTATAGGTTGGAAATTGTGATCGTTGCTCGCTCGCTCGAAAAAATCTAGTCCAACCTCACAACCGATCCGACACGTTCGCAAATTTGAAATATGTCGCCACCATATCGAATAATGAACGGAAGATGGATTGGTTTTAGGTTAGGCTATAGCTTTCGTGCGAGCGCAGCGAACGAGAGACGCGTAAAGGTGTGTCACAAACCAACGGTTTGGCACATACGGACGTTGAAATATTCGCACCAGCCCGAGGAGCCGGAAGTCTTTATCCTATTGCCTTCTGACAAATGTTTACGGTTTACCAATAGTTTCACATAATTAGTACCGTTTCCTCATAGTACAGTGCAACGTGATGTCCGAAATGGCTGACAAAATTAGGTACAAGCACGAAATATATGCAAGACAATATATGGTATATGTCTTGCTTGGAAATTGTGACCGTTGCTCGCTCGCTCCGCTCGCTCGTAAAAATCTAGTCCAACCTCACAACCGATCAGACACGTTCGCAAATTTGAAATATGTCGCCATCATATCGAATAATGAACGCAAGATGGATTGGTTTTAGGTTAGGCTATAGTTTTCGAGCGAGCGCCGCGAGCGAGAGACGCGTAAAGGTGTGTCACAAACCAACGGTTTGGCACATACGGACATTGAAATATTCGCACCAGCCCGAGGAGCCGGAAGTATTTATCCTATTGCCTACCGACACATGTTTACAGTTTATGAATAGTTTCACATAAATAGTACTATTTCCTCATAGTACAGTGCAATGTGATGTCCGAAATGGCTGACAAAATTAGGTAATAACACGAAATATATGGAAGGCAATATAAGGTATATGTATAGCTTGGAAATTGTGACCGTTGCTCGCTCGCTCCGCTCGCTCGAAAAAATCTAGTCCAACCTCACAACCGATCCGACACGTTCGCAAATTTGAAATATGTCGCCACCATATCGAATAATGAACGGAAGATGGATTGGTTTTAGGTTAGGCTATAGCTTTCGTGCGAGCGCAGCGAACGAGAGACGCGTAAAGGTGTGTCACAAACCATCCGTTTGGCACATACGGACATTGATATATTCGCACCAGCCCGAGGAGCCGGAAGTCTTTATCCTATTGCCTTCTGACAAATGTTTACGGTTTATCAATAGTTTCACATAATTAGTACCGTTTCCTCATAGTACAGTGCAACGTGATGTCCGAAATGGCTGACAAAATTAGGTACAAGCACGAAATATATGCAAGACAATATATGGTATATGTATAGCTTGCAAATTGTGACCGTTGCTCGCTCGCTCCGCTCGCGCGAAAAAATCTAGTCCAACCTCACAACCGATCCGACACGTTCGCAAATTTGAAATATGTCGCCATCATATCGAATAATGAACGCATGATGGATTGGTTTTAGGTTAGGCTATAGTTTTCGAGCGAGCGCCGCGAGCGAGAGACGCGTAAAGGTGTGTCATAAACCAACGGTTTGGCACATACGGACATTGAAATATTCGCACCAGCCCGAGGAGCCGGAAGTATTTATCCTATTGCCTACCGACACATGTTTACAGTTTATGAATAGTTTCACATAAATAGTACTATTTCCTCATAGTACAGTGCAATGTGATGTCCGAAACCGCTGACAAAATTAGGTAATAACACGAAATATATGGAAGGCAATATAAGGTATATGTATAGCTTGGAAATTGTGACCGTTGCTCGCTCGCTCCGCTCGCTCGTAAAAATCTAGTCCAACCTCACAACCGATCCCACACGTTCGCAAATTTGAAATATGTCGCCACCATATCGAATAATGAACGGAAGATGGATTAGTTTTAGGTTAGACTATAGCTTTCGTGCGAGCGCAGCGAGCGAGAGACGCGCATAGGTGTGTCATGAACCAACGGTTTGGCACATACGGACATTGAAATATTCGCACCAGCCCGAGGAGCCGGAAGTATTTATCCTATTGCCTACCGACACATGTTTACAGTTTATGAATAGTTTCACATAAATAGTACTATTTCCTCATAGTACAGTGCAATGTGATGTCCGAAACCGCTGACAAAATTAGGTAATAACACGAAATATATGGAAGGCAATATAAGGTATATGTATAGCTTGGAAATTGTGATCGTTGCTCGCTCGCTCCGCTCGCTCGAAAAAATCTAGTCCAACCTCACAACCGATCCGACACGTTCGCAAATTTGAAATATGTCGCCACCATATCGAATAATGAACGGAAGATGGATTGGTTTTAGGTTAGGCTATAGCTTTCGTGCGAGCGCAGCGAACGAGAGACGCGTAAAGGTGTGTCACAAACAAACGGTTTGGCACATACGGACATTGAAATATTCGCACCAGCCCGAGGAGCCGGAAGTCTTTATCCTATTGCCTTCTGACAAATGTTTACGGTTTACCAATAGTTTCACATAATTAGTACCGTTTCCTCATAGTACAGTGCAACGTGATGTCCGAAATGGCTGACAAAATTAGGTACAAGCACGAAATATATGCAAGACAATATATGGTATATGTATAGCTTGGAAATTGTGACCGTTGCTCGCTCGATCCGCTCGCTCGTAAAAATCTAGTCCAACCTCACAACCGATCCGACACGTTCGCAAATTTGAAATATGTCGCCATCATATCGAATAATGAACGCAAGATGGATTGGTTTTAGGTTAGGATATAGCTTTCGAGCGAGCGCAGCGAGCGAGAGACGCGTATAGGTGTGTCATAAACCAACGGTTTGGCACATACGGACATTGAAATATTCGCATCAGCCCGAGGAGCCGGAAGTATTTATCCTATTGCCTACCGACACATGTTTACAGTTTATGAATAGTTTCACATAAATAGTACTATTTCCACATAGTACAATGCAATGTGATGTCCGAAATGGCTGACAAAATTAGGTAATAACACGACATATATGCAAGGCAATATAAGGTGTATGTATAGGTTGGAAATTGTTGAGGTTATTCAGTATATAAAGAGAGAAAAACGCGTGGATAAAGTGTAAGATACAAAATATATATTTGACTTAATAATGAAATACAGGAATACAATTTGAGCTGGTCCAGATCCGCACGCTAGCAGTGTTACTTTATGACTGAAAACCCCGAAGCCAACGTCGCCTGTCTACAGTTTATGGTCTGCCTCCCTGCTATTCTTTTGTCTATGTGCTGTCGATGGCTTCAGCGCTTGAGAAAGCTAAAAAGACCAGATGTGGAGTTTTCCTAGAAGTGGTGACCACTTCAACACCCTCCCTAAAACTCTACATCCCAACAAACAATTATATCTGTATATTTTCTAACTCTCGTCGTAAATATCTGAACCTTGATTTTGTCAATGTCTTCACAAATACATTTGCCAGCTGCCTTTCTCTTTTCCATTCAAATTAATTTATTACTAAAAAAAACTACGAGAAGACTAAACAGATCATGTAGAGTTTTTTTTTTTTTATATATTAGAAGTGATAGTCACTTCGACACCCTCCCTAAAAACTCTACATCTCTATAAGCAATTACCTTTTAACATCCTTTTTATTTTTCAAACCTAGCTTTTGTCTTAAATATTCAAATCTTGGTTTTGGCAACGCCTTTGTACATATATCTGCCAGTTGCTCTTCGCTTGTTACATATGTTACATCAATTTCGCCTCTATTGTATAAATCTCGCAAAAAGTGGTATCTTACATCAATATGCTTACTTCTTTGATGGAATTCAGGATTCTTAATTAATTTTACGGCACTAGTATTATCTACACATAGCGTATACTTAAATATCTCTATTTTGCATTCGAGAAATATTTTCTTTAGCCACATAATTTCTTTCGCTCCTGAGGCTGCACTGACATACTCAGCTTCTGTCGTAGATAGAGCTATACATTGTTGTCGCTTACATTGCCATGTGATGGCCGCATTTGCATACTTACATACAACGCCTGATGTCGACTTTCTTGTTTCTTTGTCGCCTGCATAGTCAGCATCACTGAAGGTTTCGAGATTGCCTGCTTTTGTATATAAGAGTCCCATGTCTGCGGTCCCTTTTATGTAGCGCAAAATTCGTTTGACTAATTTCCACTGATACTCGTTTGGGTTCTCTAAATGTCTCGACGCTATATTTATTGCAAAACTGATATCTGGCCTACTTACGGTTTGTAAAAACATTAAGTTTCCTACGGCTTCTCTGTATGGTGCATTACACTCATTATTGTCTATGTTACTTTCGCTCCAATTAGTCTCGATAGGTGTAGAAACACTGTTTGCCCCATTCATATTAAATTTTTCTAACATTCTTTCGATATACCTGCTCTGATGAATGAATATTGAACCATCTTGTAATCTATTAATTTCAAGTCCAAGAAAACTCTTTACTTCTTTCGAACTCGTAATTTTGAATTCTCTATTTAAATCACTGAAAAATTTATCGATTAGGGATTCGTCTGAAGCTACTACCAGTCCATCGTCTACGTATATGGTCATCAACATTAATTTGTCATCTTCTGTATAAAAATAAAAACAAGGATCTGCGTTGCTCTGATAGAATTTTAGATTTGAAATAAATTTTGTGAAACGTTCCGTCCAACATCTTGGAGACTGCTTTAAGCCATATAGGCTTTTTAGCAATTTACAAACGCGATTCGTACCATCCTCATAACCTTGAGGTTGTTTCATATAGATGTCTTCTTTCAGACTTCCATATAAAAATGCGGTTTTAATGTCAAACTGTCCAAGTTTTAAATTATTTTTAGCAGCAATACTGAGCATTAATCTAATTGTATCAAACCGAGCAACGGGACTATAGGTTTCTTTATAATCTATGCCTTCTTTCTGCGAACACCCTTTTATTACAAGTCGCGCTTTGTATCGTTCCGAGTTGTCCGGATTTAGCTTTACCGTTAAAACCCACCTATTACTAAGTATCTTTTGATCTCTTGGTTTTTCTACAAGAATCCACGTCTTATTTTCATAGTGCGATTTCATTTCATCATTCATAGCCTTTTCCCATAACTCTCTCTTTTCGGATCTCATCGCTTCGTTAAAATCCACTGGTAATTTTTCCGCTACGTACGTTACTGGGTTACCATAAAAATCGGTTCGCTTGATCTTATCTCTATCTCTCAATTGTCTCACATTCTCGCTAGTTATAAAAGGTTGTTTTTCAGTTTCACTCTCTGCACTTTCATGCGTACATACTCTATCGCTCTGTGCACGCACATCTTCGCGCTCGACAATTTTCGGTAAGCTTAAATTAACGAATTTTTCAGTTTCTAATTCGGGCTTAAATATTACGTCACGGCTTAATATTACATTTCTTACGGTCGGCACGTACACTCGATACCCTCGTCCGTCATCTAGATAGCCTACCAAATATCCTTTGTTAGCCTTTCTGTCCAATTTCCTTCTCTTTTCCGCAGGTATGTGTGCAAAGCACTCAGTACCAAAAACTCTAAACTTTTCTACATCTGGCGATTTCCCGTACCACAGTTCATATGGTGTTTTCTTGTCTTGTCTTGTCGGCCCGGTCTTATTTATGACATGCACTGCGGTGTTCATGGCTTCGGCCCATAAAAACAGCGGTAGATTAGATTTCGAATATAACATCGACCTTCCTGCTTCTACTATTGTTCTATTTTCTCTTTCTGCGACGCCATTCTGTTCAGGAGTGTATGGGACGTTAATCGTATGCTTAATTCCCTGACTTCTTAAAAATTCTTTAACTTCTTTATTTTTGAATTCTTTCCCTCCATCGCTATGAATTTCTTTAATCTTATCATTGAATTGATTTTCGACTTCTAGGCAAAAAGTTTTTAACTTTTCGATTACTTCTGACTTATGTCGTAAGAAGTAAATCTTTGTGAATTTGGAAAAATCATCTTTAAACGCAAGAAAATACAATTTTTTGCCTAATGACTCGACTTCCATGGGTCCACATACATCCGTATAAATAATTTCGCGAGGTTTAGTCGCACGCTTGGTTTTCTGGTGGAAACTCGATCTATGGTGTTTCCCGTACGCGCAACCTTCACAGAAAAAGTTACTACCCTCTACAACTTTTATATTCGAATTCTTTAAAAATTCCTTAACGTGTCTGATGTTTTGATGACATAGCCGTTCGTGCCATAACTGCAGTGTGTCCGCGTTTGACTCCGCTCTATTGCTAAGATTACAAACTGACGGTATGATAACTCGCATGTCGACCTTATATAAATTTCCAATAACAGAACCCCTTGCTATTATTTTCTGATTTTGTAGAAACATGCAGTTTTTCCCTTCCCTTAGAATACAGAAATCTATACCTCTTCTTGCAACAGATCTAATGGAAAATAGATTTCTTTTCATACCTGGTACATACAAGACATCGTTCATTGTACATGCTACCCATTTGCCGTCCACAAAAGTCTCTACCTTGATTTTTCCTTTGCCGTACGCATCCATGAACGTACCATCGCCGATTTCTATCTTTACCGTGTTATCGAATTTTTCGAAGACGCTGAACCATTCTTGTCGTCCTGTCATGTGATCCGTAGCTCCTGAGTCGATTATCCAAGCATCATGGTTTGCCACTTGTATCGTTGAGGTGCTTCCTAATAGACCAATTCCGCTGTGATCTCGATTTTCATTTCTGGGTTCCTGGTTGTCTCTGCTGTTGTTTCCTTTCTTATTTTTGAAGCAATTTTTGCTGGTGTGGCCTTTCCTTTTGCATGTAAAGCATCTAAAGCAATCTTTCTTTAGATGGCCAACTTTTCCACAGTTGAAACAGCTTGGTCCTTGTTTCTCGTATTCACGTTTGCTTGACTGCTTCTGCTGTTCCCTTTTATAATTGTTACCTTTTGTTACCAGCGCCACCGATGTTTCCTGGTCGTCTTTCTTCCATCTGATTTCTTCCGCCATCAGCCTGGTACTAAGCCTGTCTAAGGTCTTCTTTTCTTCTTCCACCGAATCCCACGCACTGTGAAAATGGTCAAATTTGTTCGGTAACACCGATAAAATGCGTGTTATCAGCATTTTCTCGCCAATTTCACTCCCAAGAGTTTTCATCTTCGCCGCTATCAATTCCAACTTTGATAAGTTGTAAGATACATTTTCAGATTCTTCCCATTTAAAATTGAAGAACTGCTTCTGGACCATACTTAGATTCTCATCCGACTTCATGTCATATACTGTATTCAACTTTTTCCACATTTCATGTGCTGTTGTGCAACATAAAAGAAGATCCAACGGTTTCTTTCCTACTGAGGTCACAATTAATTTTCTCGCTAGCCGATCTGCCTTCAAAAATCTTTTACGGGCGATTTCTTTCTCCGCACTGTTACCTGGATGACACAGATTCCCTTCACACACGTTGATCAGGTCGTCATCTTCCTCCAAAAGTGTACGCATGACAAAACGCCACTGGAGCCAGTTTTCTTCGCCACGTAACATTTCGATCTTCGCACTTGCAGATTCCATTTTGGCACTATCACTTACTTTACTAAGCACAATACTTTGACAATTTATTCACTTCGCGTTGCTATCTTACACTTTACAGCCCTGGGGCCCATAACCTGTTGAGGTTATTCAGTATATAAAGAGAGAAAAACGCGTGGATAAAGTGTAAGATACAAAATATATATTTGACTTAATAATGAAATACAGGAATACAATTTGAGCTGGTCCAGATCCGCACGCTAGCAGTGTTACTTTATGACTGAAAACCCCGAAGCCAACGTCGCCTGTCTACAGTTTATGGTCTGCCTCCCTGCTATTCTTTTGTCTATGTGCTGTCGATGGCTTCAGCGCTTGAGAAAGCTAAAAAGACCAGATGTGGAGTTTTCCTAGAAGTGGTGACCACTTCAACAGAAATTGTGATCGTTGCTCGCTCGCTCGAAAAAATATAGTCCAACATCACAACCGATCCGACACGTTCGCAAATTTGAAATATGTCGCCACCATATCGAATAATGAACGGAAGATGGATTGGTTTTAGGTTAGGCTATAGCTTTCGTGCGAGCGCAGCGAACGAGAGACGCGTAAAGGTGTGTCACAAACCAACGGTTTGGCACATACGGACATTGAAATATTCGCACCAGCCCGAGGAGCCGGAAGTCTTTATCCTATTGCCTTCTGACAAATGTTTACGGTTTACCAATAGTTTCACATAATTAGTACCGTTTCCTCATAGTACAGTGCAACGTGATGTCCGAAATGGCTGACAAAATTAGGTACAAGCACGAAATATATGCAAGACAATATATGGTATATGTATAGCTTGGAAATTGTGACCGTTGCTCGCTCGCTCCGCTCGCTCGAAAAAATCTAGTCCAACCTCACAACCGATCCGACACGTTCGCAAATTTGAAACATGTCGCCATCATATCGAATAATGAACGCAAGATGGATTGGTTTTAGGTTAGGCTATAGTTTTCGCGCGAGCGCCGCGAGCGAGAGACGCGTAAAGGTGTGTCATAAACCAACGGTTTGGCACAAACGGACATTGAAATATTCGCACCAGCCCGAGGAGCCGGAAGTCTTTATCCTATTGCCTTCTGACAAATGTTTACGGTTTATCAATAGTTTCACATAATTAGTACCGTTTCCTCATAGTACAGTGCAACGTGATGTCCGAAATGGCTGACAAAATTAGGCACAAGCACGAAATATATGCAAGACAATATATGGTATATGTATAGCTTGGAAATTGTGACCGTTGCTCGCTCGCTCCGCTCGCTCGAAAAAATCTAGTCCAACCTCACAACCGATCCGACACGTTCGCAAATTTGAAATATGTCGCCAACATATCGAATAATGAACGGAAGATGGATTGGTTTTAGGTTAGGCTATAGCTTTCGTGCGAGCGCAGCGAACGAGAGACGCGTAAAGGTGTGTCACAAACCAACGGTTTGGCACATACGGACGTTGAAATATTCGCACCAGCCCGAGGAGCCGGAAGTCTTTATCCTATTGCCTTCTGACAAATGTTTACGGTTTACCAATAGTTTCACATAATTAGAACCGTTTCCTCATAGTACAGTGCAACGTGATGTCCGAAATGGCTGACAAAATTAGGTACAAGCACGAAATATATGCAAGACAATATATGGTATATGTCTAGCTTGGAAATTGTGACCGTTGCTCGCTCGCTCTGCTCGCTCGTAAAAATCTAGTCCAACCTCACAACCGATCCGACACGTTCGCAAATTTGAAATATGTCGCCATCATATCGAATAATGAACGGAAGATGGATTGGTTTTAGGTTAGGCTATAGCTTTCGAGCGAGCGCCGCGAGCGAGAGACGCGTAAAGGTGTGTCACAAACCAACGGTTTGGCACATGCGGACATTGAAATATTCGCACCAGCCCGAGGAGCCGGAAGTATTTATCGTATTGCCTACCGACACATGTTTACAGTTTATGAATAGTTTCACATAAATAGTACTATTTCCTCATAGTACAGTGCAATGTGATGTCCGAAATGGCTGACAAAATTAGGTAATAACACGAAATATATGGAAGGCAATATAAGGTGTATGTATAGCTTGGAAATTGTAACCGTTGCTCGCTCGCTCCGCTCGCTCGTAAAAATCTAGTCCAACCTCACAACCGATCCCACACGTTCGCAAATTTGAAATATGTCGCCACCATATCGAATAATGAACGGAAGATGGATTAGTTTTAGGTTAGGCTATAGCTTTCGTGCGAGAGCAGCGAGCGAGAGACGCGTATAGGTGTGTCATGAACCAACGGTTTGGCACATACGGACATTGAAATATTCGCACCAGCCCGAGGAGCCGGAAGTATTTATCCTATTGCCTACCGACACATGTTTACAGTTTATGAATAGTTTCACATAAATAGTACTATTTCCACATAGTACAATGCAATGTGATGTCCGAAATGACTGACAAAATTAGGTAATAACACGACATGTATGCAAGGCAATATAAGGTGTATGTATAGGTTGGAAATTGTGATCGTTGCTCGCTCGCTCGAAAAAATCTAGTCCAACCTCACAACCGATCCGACACGTTCGCAAATTTGAAATATGTCGCCACCATATCGAATAATGAACGGAAGATGGATTGGTTTTAGGTTAGGCTATAGCTTTCGTGCGAGCGCAGCGAACGAGAGACGCGTAAAGATGTGTCACAAACCATCGGTTTGGCACATACGGACATTGATATATTCGCACCAGCCCGAGGAGCCGGAAGTCTTTATCCTAATGCCTTCTGACAAATGTTTACGGTTTACCAATAGTTTCACATAATTAGTACCGTTTCCTCATAGTACAGTGCAACGTGATGTCGGAAATGGCTGAGAAAATTAGGTACAAGCACGAAATATATGCAAGACAATATATGGTATATGTATAGCTTGGAAATTGTGACCGTTGCTCGCTCGCTCCTCTCGCTCGTAAAAATCTAGTCCAACCCCACAACCGATCCGACACGTTCGCAAATTTGAAATATGTCGCCATCATATCGAATAATGAACGGAAGATGGATTGGTTTTATGTTAGGCTATAGCTTTCGTGCGAGCGCAGCGAGCGAGAGACGCGTATAGGTGTGTCATGAACCAACGGTTTGGCACATACGGACATTGAAATATTCGCACCAGCCCGAGGAGCCGGAAGTATTTATCCTATTGCCTACCGACACATGTTTACTGTTTATGAATAGTTTCACATAAATAGTACTATTTCCACATAGTACAATGCAATGTGATGTCCGAAATGACTGACAAAATTAGGTAATAACACGACATGTATGCAAGGCAATATAAGGTGTATGTATAGGTTGGAAATTGTGATCGTTTGCTCGCTCGCTCCGCTCGCTCGAAAAAATCTAGTCCAACCTCACAACCTTTCCGACACGTTCGCAAATTTGAAATATGTCGCCATCATATCGAATAATGAACGCAAGATGGATTGGTTTTAGGTTAGGCTATAGCTTTCGAGCGAGCGCAGCGAGCGAGAGACGCGTATAGGTGTGTCATAAACCAACGGTTTGGCACATACGGACATTGAAATATTCGCATCAGCCCGAGGAGCCGGAAGTATTTATCCTATTGCCTACCGACACATGTTTACAGTTTATGAATAGTTTCACATAAATAGTACTATTTCCACATAGTACAATGCAATGTGATGTCCGAAATGGCTGACAAATTTAGGTAATAACCACGACATATATGCAAGGCTATATAAGGTGTATGTATAGGTTGGAAATTGTGATCGTTGCTCGCTCGCTCGAAAAAATCTAGTCCAACCTCACAACCGATCCGACACGTTCGCAAATTTGAAATATGTCGCCACCATATCGAATAATGAACGGAAGATGGATTGGTTTTAGGTTAGGCTATAGCTTTCGTGCGAGCGCAGCGAACGAGAGACGCGTAAAGGTGTGTCACAAACCAACGGTTTGGCACATACGGACGTTGAAATTTTCGCACCAGCCCGAGGAGCCGGAAGTCTTTATCCTATTGCCTTCTGACAAATGTTTACGTTTTACCAACAGTTTTACATAATTAGTACCGTTTCCTCAAAGTACAGTGCAACGTGATGTCCGAAATGGCTGAGAAAATTAGGTACAAGCACGAAATATATGCAAGACAATATATGGTATATGTATAGCTTGGAAATTGTGACCGTTGCTCGCTCGCTCCGCTCGCTCGTAAATATCTAGTCCAACCCCACAACCGATCCGACACGTTCGCAAATTTGCAAATATGTCGCCATCATATCGAATAATGAACGCAAGATGGATAGGTTTTAGGTTAGGCTATAGCTTTCGAGCGAGCGCAGCGAGCGAGAGACGCGTATAGGTGTGTCATAAACCAACGGTTTGGCACATACGGACATTGAAATATTCGCATCAGCCCGAGGAGCCGGAAGTATTTATCCTATTGCCTACCGACACATGTTTACAGTTTATGAATAGTTTCACATAAATAGTACTATTTCCACATAGTACAATGCAATGTGATGTCCGAAATGGCTGACAAAATATGGTAATAACACGACATATATGCAAGGCAATATAAGGTTTATGTATAGGTTGGAAATTGTGATCGTTGCTCGCTCGCTCGAAAAAATCTAGTCCAACCTCACAACCGATCCGACACGTTCGCAAATTTGAAATATGTCGCCACCATATCGAATAATGAACGGAAGATGGATTGGTTTTAGGTTAGGCTATAGCTTTCGTGCGAGCGCAGCGAACGAGAGACGCGTAAAGGTGTGTCACAAACCAACGGTTTGGCACATACGGACGTTGAAATATTCGCACCAGCCCGAGGAGCCGGAAGTCTTTATCCTATTGCCTTCTGACAAATGTTTACGGTTTACCAATAGTTTCACATAATTAGTACCGTTTCCTCATAGTACAGTGCAACGTGATGTCCGAAATGGCTGACAAAATTAGGTACAAGCACGAAATATATGCAAGACAATATATGGTATATGTATAGCTTTGATGAAGATGAATGGAATTTGAAATGGGAACTTTGAAAATCTAGTCCAACCTCACAATCGATCCGACACGTTCGCAAATTTGAAATATGTCGCCATCATATCGAATAATGAACGCAAGATGGATTGGTTTTAGGTTAGGCTATTGTTTTCGAGCGAGCGCCGCGAGCGAGAGACGCGTAAAGGTGTGTCACAAACCAACGGTTTGGCACATACGGACATTGAAATATTCGCACCAGCCCGAGGAGACGGAAGTCTTTATCCTATTGCCTTCTGACAAATGTTTACGGTTTATGAATAGTTTCACATAAATAGTACTATTTCCTCATAGTACAGTGCAATGTGATGTCCGAAATGGCTGACAATGATAGGTAATAACACGAAATATATGGAAGGCAATATACGGTATATGTATAGCTTGGAAATTGTGACCGTTGCTCGCTCGCTCCGCTCGCTCGTAAAAATCTAGTCCAACCTCACAATCGATCCGACACGTTCGCAAATTTGAAATATGTCGCCACCATATCGAATAATGAACGGAAGATGGATTGGTTTTAGGTTAGGCTATAGCTTTCGTGCGAGCGCAGCGAACGAGAGACGCGTAAAGGTGTGTCACAAACCATCCGTTTGGCACATACGGACATTGATATATTCGCACCAGCCCGAGTGGCCGGAAGTATTTATCCTATTGCCTACCGACAAATGTTTACAGTTTATGAATGGTTTCACATAAATAGTACTATTTCCTCATAGTACAGTACAATGTGATGTCCGAAATGGCTGACAAAATTAGGTACAAGCACGAAATATATGCAAGACAATATATGGTATATGTATAGCTTGGAAATTGTGACCGTTGCTCGCTCGCTCCGCTCGCTCGAAAAAATCTAGTCCAACCTCACAACCGATCCGACACGTTCGCAAATTTGAAATATGTCGCCATCATATCGAATAATGAACGCAAGATGGATTGGTTTTTAGGTTAGGCTATAGTTTTCGAGCGAGCGCCGCGAGCGAGAGACGCGTAAAGGTGTGTCATAAACCAACGGTTTGGCACATACGGACATTGAAATATTCGCACCAGCCCGAGGGGCCGGAAGTATTTATCCTATTGCCTACCGACACATGTTTACAGATTATGAATAGTTTCACATAAATAGTACTATTTCCTCATAGTACAGTGCAATGTGATGTCCGAAATGGCTGACAAAATTAGGTAATAACACGAAATACATGGAAGGCAATATAAGGTATATGTATAGCTTGGAAATTGTGACCGTTGCTCGCTCGCTCGCTCCGCTCGCTCGAAAAAATCTAGTCCAACCTCACAACCGATCCGACACGTTCGCATATTTGAAATATGTCGCCACCATATCGAATAATGAACGGAAGATGGATTGGTTTTAGGTTAGGCTATAGCTTTCGTGCGAGCGCAGCGAACGAGAGACGCGTAAAGGTGTGTCACAAACCATCTGTTTGGCACATACGGACATTGATATATTCGCACCAGCCCGAGGAGCCGGAAGTATTTATCCTATTGCCTACCGACACATGTTTACAGTTTATGAATAGCTTCACATAAATAGTACTATTTCCTCATAGTACAGTGCAATGTGATGTCCGAAATGGCTGACAAAATTAGGTAATAACACGAAATATATGGAAGGCAATATAAGGTATATGTATAGCTTGGAAATTGTGACCGTTGCTCGCTCGCTCCGCTCGCTCGTAAAAATCTAGTCCAACCTCACAACCGATCCCACACGTTCGCAAATTTGAAATATGTCGCCACCATATCGAATAATGAACGGAAGATGGGTTGGTTTTAAGTTAGGCTATAGCGTTCGTGCGGGCGCAGCGAAAGAGAGACGCGTAGAGGTGTGTCACAAACCATCGGTTTGGCTCATACGGACATTGATATATTCGCACCAGCCCGAGGAGCCGGAAGTCTTTATCCTATTGCTTTCTGACAAATGTTTACGGTTTACCAATAGTTTAACATAATTAGTACCGTTTCCTCATAGTACAGTGCAACGTGATGTCCGAAATGGCTGACAAAATTAGGTAATAACACGAAATATATGGAAGGCAATATAACGTATATGTATAGCTTGGAAATTGTGACCGTTTCTCGCTCGCTCCGCTCGCTCGTAAAAATCTAGTCCAACCTCACAACCGATCCCACACGTTCACAAATTTGAAATATGTCGCCACCATATCGAATAATGAACGGAAGATGGATTGGTTTTAGGTTAGGCTATAGCTTTCGTGCGAGTGCAGCGAACGAGAGACGCGTAAAGGTGTGTCACAAACCAACGGTTTGGCACATACGGCATTGAAATATTCGCACCAGCCCGAGGAGCCGGAAGTATTTATCCTATTGCCTACCGACACATGTTTACAGTTTATAAATAGTTTCACATAAATAGTACTATTTCCTCATAGTACAGTGCAATGTGATGTCCGAAATGGCTGACAAAATTAGGTAATAACACGAAATATATGGAAGGCAATATAAGGTATATGTATAGCTTGGAAATTGTGACCGTTGCTCGCTCGATCCGCTCGCTCGTAAAAATCTAGTCCAACCTCACAACCGATCCGACACGTTCGCAAATTTGAAATATGTCGCCATCATATCGAATAATGAACGCAAGATGGATTGGTTTTAGGTTAGGCTATAGTTTTCGAGCTAGCGCAGCGAGCGAGAGACGCGTAAAGGTGTGTCACAAACCATCGGTTTGGCACATACGGACATTGATATATTCGCACCAGCCCGAGGAGCCGGAAGTCTTTATCCTATTGCCTTCTGACAAATGTTTACGGTTTACCAATAGTTTCACATAATTAGTACTATTTCCACATAGTACAATGCAATGTGATGTCCGAAATGGCTGACAAAATTAGGTAATAACACGACATATATGCAAGGCAATATAAGGTGTATGTATAGGTTGGAAATTGTGATCGTTGCTCGCTCGCTCGAAAAAATCTAGTCCAACCTCACAACCGATCCCACACGTTCGCAAATTTGAAATATGTCGCCACCATATCGAATAATGAACGGAAGATGGATTGGTTTTAGGTTAGGCTATAGCTTTCGTGCGAGCGCAGCGAACGAGAGACACGTAAAGGTGTGTCACAAACCAACGGTTTGGCACATACGGACGTTGAAATATTCGCACCAGCCCGAGGAGCCGGATGTCTTTATCCTATTGCCTTCTGACAAATGTTTACGGTTTACCAATAGTTTCATATAATTAGTACCGTTTCCTCATAGCACAGTGCAACGTGATGTCCGAAATGGCTGACAAAATTAGGAACAAGCACGAAATATATGCAAGACAATATATGGTATATGTATAGCTTGGAAATTGTGGCCGTTGCTCGCTCGCTCCGCTCGCTCGTAAAAATCTAGTCCAACCTCACAACCGATCCGACACGTTCGCAGATTTGAAATATGTCGCCATCATATCGAATAATGAACGCAAGATGGATTGGTTTTAGGTTAGGCTATAGTTTTCGAGCGATCGCCGCGAGCGAGAGACGCGTAAAGGTGTGTCACAAACCAACGGTTTGGCACATACGGACATTGAAATATTCGCACCAGCCCGAGGAGCCGGAAGTCTTTATCCTATTGCCTTCTGACAAATGTTTACGGTTTACCAATAGTTTCACATATTTTGTACCGTTTCCTCATAGCACAGTGCAACGTGATGTCCGAAATGGCTGACAAAATTAGGTACAAGCACGAAATATATGCAAGACAATATATGGTATATGTATAGCTTGGAAATTGTGACCGTTGCTCGCTCGCTCCGCTCGCTCGAAAAAATCTAGTCCAACCTCACAACCGATCCGACACGTTCGCAAATTTCAAATATGTCGCCATCATATCGAATAATGAACGCAAGATGGATTGGTTTTAGGTTAGGCTATAGTTTTCGAGCGAGCGCCGCGAGCGAGAGACGCGTCAAGGTGTGTCATAAACCAACGGTTTGGCACATACGGACATTGAAATATTCGCACCAGCCCGAGGGGCCGGAAGTATTTATCCTATTGCCTACCGACACATGTTTACAGTTTATGAATAGTTTCACATAAATAGTACTATTTCCTCATAGTACAGTGCAATGTGATGTCCGAAATGGCTGACAATATTAGGTAATAACACGAAATATATGGAAGGCAATATAAGGTATATGTATAGCTTGGAAATTGTGACCGTTGCTCGCTCGCTCCGCTCGCTCGAAAAAATCTAGTCCAACCTCACAACCGATCCGACACGTTCGCAAATTTGAAATATGTCGCCACCATATCGAATAATGAACGGAAGATGGATTGGTTTTAGGTTAGGCTATAGCTTTCGTGCGAGCGCCGCGAGCGAGAGACGCGTAAAGGTGTGTCATAAACCAACGGTTTGGCACATACGGACATTGAAATATTCGCACCAGCCCGAGGAGCCGGAAGTACTTATCCTATTGCCTACCGACACATGTTTACAGTTTATGAATAGTTTCACATAAATAGTACTATTTCCTCATAGTACAGTGCAATGTGATGTCCGAAATGGCTGACAATGATAGGTAATAACACGAAATATATGGAAGGCAATATAAGGTATATGTATAGCTTGGAAATTGTGACCGTTGCTCGCTCGCTCCGCTCGCTCGAAAAAATCTAGTCCAACCTCACAACCGATCCGACACGTTCGCAAATTTGAAATATGTCGCCACCATATCGAATAATGAACGGAAGATGGATTGGTTTTAGGTTAGGCTATAGCTTTCGTGCGAGCGCAGCGAACGAGAGACGCGTAAAGGTGTGTCACACACCATCCGTTTGGCACATACGGACATTGATATATTCGCACCAGCCCGAGTAGCCGGAAGTATTTATCCTATTGCCTACCGACACATGTTTACAGTTTATGAATGGTTTCACATAAATAGTACTATTTCCTCATAGTACAGTGCAATGTGATGTCCGAAATGGCTGACAAAATTAGGTAATAACACGAAATATATGGAAGGCAATATAAGGTATATGTATAGCTTGGAAATTGTGACCGTTGCTCGCTCGCTCCGCTCGCTCGTAAAAATCTAGTCCAACCTCACAACCGATCCCACACGTTCGCAAATTTGAAATATGTCGCCATCATATCGAATAATGAACGCAAGATGGATTGGTTTTAGGTTAGGCTATAGTTTTCGAGCGAGCGCCGCGAGCGAGAGACGCGTAAAGGTGTGTCACAAACCAACGGTTTGGCACATACGGACATTGAAATATTCGCACCAGCCCGAGGAGCCGGAAGTCTTTATCCTATTGCCTTCTGACAAATGTTTACGGTTTACCAATAGTTTCACATATTTAGTACCGTTTCCTCATAGCACAGTGCAACGTGATGTCCGAAATGGCTGACAAAATTAGGTACAAGCACGAAATATATGCAAGACAATATATGGTATATGTATAGCTTGGAAATTGTGACCGTTGCTCGCTCGCTCCGCTCGCTCGAAAAAATCTAGTCCAACCTCACAACCGATCCGACACGTTCGCAAATTTGAAATATGTCGCCATCATATCGAATAATGAACGCAAGATGGATTGGTTTTAGGTTAGGCTATAGTTTTCGAGCGAGCGCAGCGAGCGAGAGACGCGTAAAGGTGTGTCACAAACCATCGGTTTGGCACATACGGACATTGATATATTCGCACCACCCCGAGGAGCCGGAAGTCTTTATCCTATTGCCTTCTGACAAATGTTTACGGTTTACCAATAGTTTCACATAATTAGTACTATTTCCACATAGTACAATGCAATGTGATGTCCGAAATGGCTGACAAAATTAGGTAATAACACGACATATATGCAAGGCAATATAAGGTGTATGTATAGGTTGGAAATTGTGATCGTTGCTCGCTCGCTCGAAAAAATCTAGTCCAACCTCACAACCGATCCCACACGTTCGCAAATTTGAAATATGTCGCCACCATATCGAATAATGAACGGAAGATGGATTGGTTTTAGGTTAGGCTATAGCTTTCGTGCGAGCGCAGCGAACGAGAGACACGTAAAGGTGTGTCACAAACCAACGGTTTGGCACATACGGACGTTGAAATATTCGCACCAGCCCGAGGAGCCGGATGTCTTTATCCTATTGCCTTCTGACAAATGTTTACGGTTTACCAATAGTTTCATATAATTAGTACCGATTCCTCATAGCACAGTGCAACGTGATGTCCGAAATGGCTGACAAAATTAGGAACAAGCACGAAATATATGCAAGACAATATATGGTATATGTATAGCTTGGAAATTGTGGCCGTTGCTCGCTCGCTCCGCTCGCTCGTAAAAATCTAGTCCAACCTCACAACCGATCCGACACGTTCGCAAATTTGAAATATGTCGCCATCATATCGAATAATGAACGCAAGATGGATTGGTTTTAGGTTAGGCTATAGTTTTCGAGCGATCGCCGCGAGCGAGAGACGCGTAAAGGTGTGTCACAAACCAACGGTTTGGCACATACGGACATTGAAATATTCGCACCAGCCCGAGGAGCCGGAAGTCTTTATCCTATTGCCTTCTGACAAATGTTTACGGTTTACCAATAGTTTCACATATTTTGTACCGTTTCCTCATAGCACAGTGCAACGTGATGTCCGAAATGGCTGACAAAATTAGGTACAAGCACGAAATATATGCAAGACAATATATGGTATATGTATAGCTTGGAAATTGTGACCGTTGCTCGCTCGCTCCGCTCGCTCGAAAAAATCTAGTCCAACCTCACAACCGATCCGACACGTTCGCAAATTTCAAATATGTCGCCATCATATCGAATAATGAACGCAAGATGGATTGGTTTTAGGTTAGGCTATAGTTTTCGAGCGAGCGCCGCGAGCGAGAGACGCGTCAAGGTGTGTCATAAACCAACGGTTTGGCACATATGGACATTGAAATATTCGCACCAGCCCGAGGGGCCGGAAGTATTTATCCTATTGCCTACCGACACATGTTTACAGTTTATGAATAGTTTCACATAAATAGTACTATTTCCTCATAGTACAGTGCAATGTGATGTCCGAAATGGCTGACAATATTAGGTAATAACACGAAATATATGGAAGGCAATATAAGGTTTATGTATAGCTTGGAAATTGTGACCGTTGCTCGCTCGCTCCGCTCGCTCGCTCCGCTCGCTCGAAAAAATCTAGTCCAACCTCACAACCGATCCGACACGTTCGCAAATTTGAAATATGTCGCCACGATATCGAATAATGAACGGAAGATGGATTGGTTTTAGGTTAGGCTATAGCTTTCGTGCGAGCGCCGCGAGCGAGAGACGCGTAAAGGTGTGTCATAAACCAACGGTTTGGCACATACGGACATTGAAATATTCGCACCAGCCCGAGGAGCCGGAAGTATTTATCCTATTGCCTACCGACACATGTTTACAGTTTATGAATAGTTTCACATAAATAGTACTATTTCCTCATAGTACAGTGCAATGTGATGTCCGAAATGGCTGACAATGATAGGTAATAACACGAAATATATGGAAGGCAATATAAGGTATATGTATAGCTTGGAAATTGTGACCGTTGCTCGCTCGCTCCGCTCGCTCGAAAAAATCTAGTCCAACCTCACAACCGATCCGACACGTTCGCAAATTTGAAATATGTCGCCACCATATCGAATAATGAACGGAAGATGGATTGGTTTTAGGTTAGGCTATAGCTTTCGTGCGGGCGCAGCGAACGAGAGACGCGTAAAGGTGTGTCACAAACCATCCGTTTGGCACATACTGACATTGATATATTCGCACCAGCCCGAGTAGCCGGAAGTATTTATCCTATTGCCTACCGACACATGTTTACAGTTTATGAATGGTTTCACATAAATAGTACTATTTCCTCATAGTACAGTGCAATGTGATGTCCGAAATGGCTGACAAAATTAGGTAATAACACGAAATATATGGAAGGCAATATAAGGTATATGTATAGCTTGGAAATTGTGACCGTTGCTCGCTCGCTCCGCTCGCTCGTAAAAATCTAGTCCAACCTCACAACCGATCCCACACGTTCGCAAATTTGAAATATGTCGCCATCATATCGAATAATGAACGCAAGATGGATTGGTTTTAGGTTAGGCTATAGTTTTCGAGCGAGCGCCGCGAGCGAGAGACGCGTAAAGGTGTGTCACAAACCAACGGTTTGGCACATACGGACATTGAAATATTCGCACCAGCCCGAGGAGCCGGAAGTCTTTATCCTATTGCCTTCTGACAAATGTTTACGGTTTACCAATAGTTTCACATATTTAGTACCGTTTCCTCATAGCACAGTGCAACGTGATGTCCGAAATGGCTGACAAAATTAGGTACAAGCACGAAATATATGCAAGACAATATATGGTATATGTATAGCTTGGAAATTGTGACCGTTGCTCGCTCGCTCCGCTCGCTCGAAAAAATCTAGTCCAACCTCACAACCGATCCGACACGTTCGCAAATTTGAAATATGTCGCCATCATATAGAATAATGAACGCAAGATGGATTGGTTTTAGGTTAGGCTATAGTTTTCGAGCGAGCGCCGCGAGCGAGAGACGCGTAAAGGTGTGTCATAAACCAACGGTTTGGCACATACGGACATTGAAATATTCGCACCAGCCCGAGGGGCCGGAAGTATTTATCCTATTGCCTACCGACACATGTTTACAGTTTATGAATAGTTTCACATAAATAGTACTATTTCCTCATAGTACAGTGCAATGTGATGTCCGAAATGGCTGACAATATTAGGTAATAACACGAAATATATGGAAGGCAATATAAGGTATATGTATAGCTTGGAAATTGTGACCGTTGCTCGCTCGCTCCGCTCGCTCGAAAAAATCTAGTCCAACCTCACAACCGATCCGACACGTTCGCAAATTTGAAATATGTCGCCACCATATCGAATAATGAACGGAAGATGGATTGGTTTTAGGTTAGGCTATAGCTTTCGTGCGAGCGCCGCGAGCGAGAGACGCGTAAAGGTGTGTCATAAACCAACGGTTTGGCACATACGGACATTGAAATATTCGCACCAGCCCGAGGAGCCGGAAGTATTTATCCTATTGCCTACCGACACATGTTTACAGTTTATGAATAGTTTCACATAAATAGTACTATTTCCTCATAGTACAGTGCAATGTGATGTCCGAAATGGCTGACAATGATAGGTAATAACACGAAATATATGGAAGGCAATATAAGGTATATGTATAGCTTGGAAATTGTGACCGTTGCTCGCTCGCTCCGCTCGCTCGAAAAAATCTAGTCCAACCTCACAACCGATCCGACACGTTCGCAAATTTGAAATATGTCACCACCATATCGAATAATGAACGGAAGATGGATTGGTTTTAGGTTAGGCTATAGCTTTCGTGCGAGCGCAGCGAACGAGAGACGCGTAAAGGTGTGTCACAAACCATCCGTTTGGCACATACGGACATTGATATATTCGCACCAGCCCGAGTAGCCGGAAGTATTTATCCTATTGCCTACCGACACATATTTACAGTTTATGAATGGTTTCACATAAATAGTACTATTTCCTCATAGTACAGTGCAATGTGATGTCCGAAATGGCTGAAAAAATTAGGTAATAACACGAAATATATGGAAGGCAATATAAGGTATATGTATAGCTTGGAAATTGTGACCGTTGCTCGCTCGCTCCGCTCGCTCGTAAAAATCTAGTCCAACCTCACAACCGATCCCACACGTTCGCAAATTTGAAATATGTCGCCATCATATCGAATAATGAACGCAAGATGGATTGGTTTTAGGTTAGGCTATAGTTTTCGAGCGAGCGCCGCGAGCGAGAGACGCGTAAAGGTGTGTCACAAACCAACGGTTTGGCACATACGGACATTGAAATATTCGCACCAGCCCGAGGAGCCGGAAGTCTTTATCCTATTGCCTTCTGACAAATGTTTACGGTTTACCAATAGTTTCACATAATTAGTACCGTTTCCTCATAGCACAGTGCAACGTGATGTCCGAAATGGCTGACAAAATTAGGAACAAGCACGAAATATATGCAAGACAATATATGGTATATGTATAGCTTGGAAATTGTGACCGTTGCTCGCTCGCTCCGCTCGCTCGAAAAAATCTAGTCCAACCTCACAACCGATCCGACACGTTCGCAAATTTGAAATATGTCGCCATCATATCGAATAATGAACGCAAGATGGATTGGTTTTAGGTTAGGCTATAGTTTTCGAGCGAGCGCCGCGAGCGAGAGACGCGTAAAGGTGTGTCATAAACCAACGGTTTGGCACATACGGACATTGAAATATTCGCACCAGCCCGAGGGGCCGGAAGTATTTATCCTATTGCCTACCGACACATGTTTACAGTTTATGAATAGTTTCACATAAATAGTACTATTTCCTCATAGTACAGTGCAATGTGATGTCCGAAATGGCTGACAATATTAGGTAATAACACGAAATATATGGAAGGCAATATAAGGTATATGTATAGCTTGGAAATTGTGACCGTTGCTCGCTCGCTCCGCTCGCTCGCTCCGCTCGCTCGAAAAAATCTAGTCCAACCTCACAACCGATCCGACACGTTCGCAAATTTGAAATATGTCGCCACCATATCGAATAATGAACGGAAGATGGATTGGTTTTAGGTTAGGCTATAGCTTTCGTGCGAGCGCCGCGAGCGAGAGACGCGTAAAGGTGTGTCATAAACCAACGGTTTGGCACATACGGACATTGAAATATTCGCACCAGCCCGAGGAGCCGGAAGTATTTATCCTATTGCCTACCGACACATGTTTACAGTTTATGAATAGTTTCACATAAATAGTACTATTTCCTCATAGTACAGTGCAATGTGATGTCCGAAATGGCTGACAATGATAGGTAATAACACGAAATATATGGAAGGCAATATAAGGTATATGTATAGCTTGGAAATTGTGACCGTTGCTCGCTCGCTCCGCTCGCTCGAAAAAATCTAGTCCAACCTCACAACCGATCCGACACGTTCGCAAATTTGAAATATGTCGCCACCATATCGAATAATGAACGGAAGATGGATTGGTTTTAGGTTAGGCTATAGCTTTCGTGCGAGCGCAGCGAACGAGAGACGCGTAAAGGTGTGTCACAAACCATCCGTTTGGCACATACGGACATTGATATATTCGCACCAGCCCGAGTAGCCGGAAGTATTTATCCTATTGCCTACCGACACATGTTTACAGTTTATGAATGGTTTCACATAAATAGTACTATTTCCTCATAGTACAGTGCAATGTGATGTCCGAAATGGCTGACAAAATTAGGTAATAACACGAAATATATGGAAGGCAATATAAGGTAAATGTATAGCTTGGAAATTGTGACCGTTGCTCGCTCGCTCCGCTCGCTCGTAAAAATCTAGTCCAACCTCACAACCGATCCCACACGTTCGCAAATTTGAAATATGTCGCCATCATATCGAATAATGAACGCAAGATGGATTGGTTTTAGGTTAGGCTATAGTTTTCGAGCGAGCGCCGCGAGCGAGAGACGCGTAAAGGTGTGTCACAAACCAACGGTTTGGCACATACGGACATTGAAATATTCGCACCAGCCCGAGGAGCCGGAAGTCTTTATCCTATTGCCTTCTGACAAATGATTACGGTTTACCAATAGTTTCACATAATTAGTACCGTTTCCTCATAGCACAGTGCAACGTGATGTCCGAAATGGCTGACAAAATTAGGAACAAGCACGAAATATATGCAAGACAATATATGGTATATGTATAGCTTGGAAATTGTGACCGTTGCTCGCTCGCTCCGCTCGCTCGTAAAAATCTAGTCCAACCTCACAACCGATCCGACACGTTCGCAAATTTGAAATATGTCGCCATCATATCGAATAATGAACGCAAGATGGATTGGTTTTAGGTTAGGCTATAGTTTTCGAGCGAGCGCCGCGAGCGAGAGACGCGTAAAGGTGTGTCACAAACCAACGGTTTGGCACATACGAACATTGAAATATTCGCACCAGCCCGAGGAGCCGGAAGTCTTTATCCTATTGCCTTCTGACAAATGTTTACGGTTTACCAATAGTTTCACATATTTAGTACCGTTTCCTCATAGCACAGTGCAACGTGATGTCCGAAATGGCTGACAAAATTAGGTACAAGCACGAAATATATGCAAGACAATATATGGTATATGTATAGCTTGGAAATTGTGACCGTTGCTCGCTCGCTCCGCTCGCTCGAAAAAATCTAGTCCAACCTCACAACCGATCCGACACGTTCGCAAATTTGAAATATGTCGCCATCATATCGAATAATGAACGCAAGATGGATTGGTTTTAGGTTAGGCTATAGTTTTCGAGCGAGCGCCGCGAGCGAGAGACGCGTCAAGGTGTGTCATAAACCAACGGTTTGGCACATACGGACATTGAAATATTCGCACCAGCCCGAGGGGCCGGAAGTATTTATCCTATTGCCTACCGACATATGTTTACAGTTTATGAATAGTTTCACATAAATAGTACTATTTCCTCATAGTACAGTGCAATGTGATGTCCGAAATGGCTGACAATATTAGGTAATAACACGAAATATATGGAAGGCAATATAAGGTATATGTATAGCTTGGAAATTGTGACCGTTGCTCGCTCGCTCCGCTCGCTCGAAAAAATCTAGTCCAACCTCACAACCGATCCGACACGTTCGCAAATTTGAAATATGTCGCCACCATATCGAATAGTGAACGGAAGATGGATTGGTTTTAGGTTAGGCTATAGCTTTCGTGCGAGCGCCGCGAGCGAGAGACGCGTAAAGGTGTGTCATAAACCAACGGTTTGGCACATACGGACATTGAAATATTCGCACCAGCCCGAGGAGCCGGAAGTCGTTATCCTATTGCCTACCGACACATGTTTACAGTTTATGAATAGTTTCACATAAATAGTACTATTTCCTCATAGTACAGTGCAATGTGATGTCCGAAATGGCTGACAATGATAGGTAATAACACGAAATATATGGAAGGCAATATAAGGTATATGTATAGCTTGGAAATTGTGACCGTTGCTCGCTCGCTCCGCTCGCTCGAAAAAATCTAGTCCAACCTCACAACCGATCCGACACGTTCGCAAATTTGAAATATGTCACCACCATATCGAATAATGAACGGAAGATGGATTGGTTTTAGGTTAGGCTATAGCTTTCGTGCGAGCGCAGCGAACGAGAGACGCGTAAAGGTGTGTCACAAACCATCCGTTTGGCACATACGGACATTGATATATTCGCACCAGCCCGAGTAGCCGGAAGTATTTATCCTATTGCCTACCGACACATATTTACAGTTTATGAATGGTTTCACATAAATAGTACTATTTCCTCATAGTACAGTGCAATGTGATGTCCGAAATGGCTGAAAAAATTAGGTAATAACACGAAATATATGGAAGGCAATATAAGGTATATGTATAGCTTGGAAATTGTGACCGTTGCTCGCTCGCTCCGCTCGCTCGTAAAAATCTAGTCCAACCTCACAACCGATCCCACACGTTCGCAAATTTGAAATATGTCGCCATCATATCGAATAATGAACGCAAGATGGATTGGTTTTAGGTTAGGCTATAGTTTTCGAGCGAGCGCCGCGAGCGAGAGACGCGTAAAGGTGTGTCACAAACCAACGGTTTGGCACATACGGACATTGAAATATTCGCACCAGCCCGAGGAGCCGGAAGTCTTTATCCTATTGCCTTCTGACAAATGTTTACGGTTTACCAATAGTTTCACATAATTAGTACCGTTTCCTCATAGCACAGTGCAACGTGATGTCCGAAATGGCTGACAAAATTAGGAACAAGCACGAAATATATGCAAGACAATATATGGTATATGTATAGCTTGGAAATTGTGACCGTTGCTCGCTCGCTCCGCTCGCTCGTAAAAATCTAGTCCAACCTCACAACCGATCCGACACGTTCGCAAATTTGAATTATGTCGCCATCATATCGAATAATGAACGCAAGATGGATTGGTTTTAGGTTAGGCTATAGTTTTCGAGCGAGCGCCGCGAGCGAGAGACGCGTAAAGGTGTATCACAAACCAACGGTTTGGCACATACGGACATTGAAATATTCGCACCAGCCCGAGGGGCCGGAAGTATTTATCCTATTGCCTACCGACACATGTTTACAGTTTATGAATAGTTTCACATAAATAGTACTATTTCCTCATAGTACAGTGCAACGTGATGTCCGAAATGGCTGACAAAATTAGGTACAAGCACGAAATATATGCAAGACAATATATGGTATATGTATAGCTTGGAAATTGTGACCGTTGCTCGCTCGCTCCGCTCGCTCGAAAAAATCTAGTCCAACCTCACAACCGATCCGACACGTTCGCAAATTTGAAATATGTCGCCATCATATCGAATAATGAACGCAAGATGGATTGGTTTTAGGTTAGGCTATAGTTTTCGAGCGAGCGCCGCGAGCGAGAGACGCGTAAAGGTGTGTCATAAACCAACGGTTTGGCACATACGGACATTGAAATATTCGCACCAGCCCGAGGGGCCGGAAGTATTTATCCTATTGCCTACCGACACATGTTTACAGTTTATGAATAGTTTCACATAAATAGTACTATTTCCTCATAGTACAGTGCAATGTGATGTCCGAAATGGCTGACAATATTAGGTAATAACACGAAATATATGGAAGGCAATATAAGGTATATGTATAGCTTGGAAATTGTGACCGTTGCTCGCTCGCTCCGCTCGCTCGAAAAAATCTAGTCCAACCTCACAACCGATCCGACACGTTCGCAAATTTGAAATATGTCGCCACCATATCGAATAATGAACGGAAGATGGATTGGTTTTAGGTTAGGCTATAGCTTTCGTGCGAGCGCCGCGAGCGAGAGACGCGTAAAGGTGTGTCATAAACCAACGGTTTGGCACATACGGACATTGAAATATTCGCACCAGTCCGAGGAGCCGGAAGTATTTATCCTATTGCCTACCGACACATGTTTACAGTTTATGAATAGTTTCACATAAATAGTACTATTTCCTCATAGTACAGTGCAATGTGATGTCCGAAATGGCTGACAATGATAGGTAATAACACGAAATATATGGAAGGCAATATAAGGTATATGTATAGCTTGGAAATTGTGACCGTTGCTCGCTCGCTCCGCTCGCTCGAAAAAATCTAGTCCAACCTCACAACCGATCCGACACGTTCGCAAATTTGAAATATGTCGCCACCATATCGAATAATGAACGGAAGATGGATTGGTTTTAGGTTAGGCTATAGCTTTCGTGCGAGCGCAGCGAACGAGAGACGCGTAAAGGTGTGTCACAAACCATCCGTTTGGCACATACGGACATTGATATATTCGCACCAGCCCGAGTAGCCGGAAGTATTTATCCTATTGCCTACCGACACATGTTTACAGTTTATGAATGGTTTCACATAAATAGTACTATTTCCTCATAGTACAGTGCAATGTGATGTCCGAAATGGCTGACAAAATTAGGTAATAACACGAAATATATGGAAGGCAATATAAGGTATATGTATAGCTTGGAAATTGTGACCGTTGCTCGCTCGCTCCGCTCGCTCGTAAAAATCTAGTCCAACCTCACAACCGATCCCACACGTTCGCAAATTTGAAATATGTCGCCATCATATCGAATAATGAACGCAAGATGGATTGGTTTTAGGTTAGGCTATAGTTTTCGAGCGAGCGCCGCGAGCGAGAGACGCGTAAAGGTGTGTCACAAACCAACGGTTTGGCACATACGGACATTGAAATATTCGCACCAGCCCGAGGAGCCGGAAGTCTTTATCCTATTGCCTTCTGACAAATGTTTACGGTTTACCAATAGTTTCACATAATTAGTACCGTTTCCTCATAGCACAGTGCAACGTGATGTCCGAAATGGCTGACAAAATTAGGAACAAGCACGAAATATATGCAAGACAATATATGGTATATGTATAGCTTGGAAATTGTGACCGTTGCTCGCTCGCTCCGCTCGCTCGTAAAAATCTAGTCCAACCTCACAACCGATCCGACACGTTCGCAAATTTGAAATATGTCGCCATAATATCGAATAATGAACGCAAGATGGATTGGTTTTAGGTTAGGCTATAGTTTTCGAGCGAGCGCCGCGAGCGAGAGACGCGTAAAGGTGTATCACAAACCAACGGTTTGGCACATACGGACATTGAAATATTCGCACCAGCCCGAGGAGCCGGAAGTCTTTATCCTATTGCCTTCTGACAAATGTTTACGGTTTACCAATAGTTTCACATATTTAGTACCGTTTCCTCATAGCACAGTGCAACGTGATGTCCGAAATGGCTGACAAAATTAGGTACAAGCACGAAATATATGCAAGACAATATATGGTATATGTATAGCTTGGAAATTGTGACCGTTGCTCGCTCGCTCCGCTCGCTCGAAAAAATCTAGTCCAACCTCACAACCGATCCGACACGTTCGCAAATTTGAAATATGTCGCCATCATATCGAATAATGAACGCAAGATGGATTGGTTTTAGGTTAGGCTATAGTTTTCGAGCGAGCGCCGCGAGCGAGAGACGCGTAAAGGTGTGTCATAAACCAACGGTTTGGCACATACGGACATTGAAATATTCGCACCAGCCCGAGGGGCCGGAAGTATTTATCCTATTGCCTACCGACACATGTTTACAGTTTATGAATAGTTTCACATAAATAGTACTATTTCCTCATAGTACAGTGCAATGTGATGTCCGAAATGGCTGACAATATTAGGTAATAACACGAAATATATGGAAGGCAATATATGGTATATGTATAGCTTGGAAATTGTGACCGTTGCTCGCTCGCTCCGCTCGCTCGCTCCGCTCGCTCGAAAAAATCTAGTCCAACCTCACAACAGATCCGACACGTTCGCAAATTTGAAATATGTCGCCACCATGTCGAATAATGAACGGAAGATGGATTGGTTTTAGGTTAGGCTATAGCTTTCGTGCGAGCGCCGCGAGCGAGAGACGCGTAAAGGTGTGTCATAAACCAACGGTTTGGCACATACGGACATTGAAATATTCGCACCAGCGCGAGGAGCCGGAAGTATTTATCCTATTGCCTACCGACACATGTTTACAGTTTATGAATAGTTTCACATAAATAGTACTATTTCCTCATAGTACAGTGCAATGTGATGTCCGAAATGGCTGACAATGATAGGTAATAACACGAAATATATGGAAGGCAATATAAGGTATATGTATAGCTTGGAAATTGTGACCGTTGCTCGCTCGCTCCGCTCGCTCGAAAAAATCTAGTCCAACCTCACAACCGATCCGACACGTTCGCAAATTTGAAATATGTCGCCACCATATCGAATAATGAACGGAAGATGGATTGGTTTTAGGTTAGGCTATAGTTTTCGAGCGAGCGCCGCGAGCGAGAGACGCGTAAAGGTGTGTCATAAACCAACGGTTTGGCACATACGGACATTGAAATATTCGCACCAGCCCGAGGGGCCGGAAGTATTTATCCTATTGCCCACCGACACATGTTTACAGTTTATGAATAGTTTCACATAAATAGTACTATTTCCTCATAGTACAGTGCAATGTGATGTCCGAAATGGCTGACAATATTAGGTAATAACACGAAATATATGCAAGACAATATATGGTATATGTATAGCTTGGAAATTGTGACCGTTGCTCGCTCGCTCCGCTCGCTCGAAAAAATCTAGTCCAACCTCGCAACCGATCCGACACGTTCGCAAATTTGAAATATGTCGCCATCATATCGAATAATGAACGCAAGATGGATTGGTTTTAGGTTAGGCTATAGTTTTCGAGCGAGCGCCGCGAGCGAGAGACGCGTAAAGGTGTGTCACAAACCAACGGTTTGGCACATACGGACATTGAAATATTCGCACCAGCCCGAGGAGCCGGAAGTCTTTATCCTATTGCCTTCTGACAAATGTTTACGGTTTACCAATAGTTTCACATAATTAGTACCGTTTCCTCATAGCACAGTGCAACGTGATGTCCGAAATGGCTGACAAAATTAGGAACAAGCACGAAATATATGCAAGACAATATATGGTATATGTATAGCTTGGAAATTGTGACCGTTGCTCGCTCGCTCCGCTCGCTCGTAAAAATCTAGTCCAACCTCACAACCGATCCGACACGTTCGCAAATTTGAATTATGTCGCCATCATATCGAATAATGAACGCAAGATGGATTGGTTTTAGGTTAGGCTATAGTTTTCGAGCGAGCGCCGCGAGCGAGAGACGCGTAAAGGTGTATCACAAACCAACGGTTTGGCACATACGGACATTGAAATATTCGCACCAGCCCGAGGGGCCGGAAGTATTTATCCTATTGCCTACCGACACATGTTTACAGTTTATGAATAGTTTCACATAAATAGTACTATTTCCTCATAGTACAGTGCAACGTGATGTCCGAAATGGCTGACAAAATTAGGTACAAGCACGAAATATATGCAAGACAATATATGGTATATGTATAGCTTGGAAATTGTGACCGTTGCTCGCTCGCTCCGCTCGCTCGAAAAAATCTAGTCCAACCTCACAACCGATCCGACACGTTCGCAAATTTGAAATATGTCGCCATCATATCGAATAATGAACGCAAGATGGATTGGTTTTAGGTTAGGCTATAGTTTTCGAGCGAGCGCCGCGAGCGAGAGACGCGTAAAGGTGTGTCATAAACCAACGGTTTGGCACATACGGACATTGAAATATTCGCACCAGCCCGAGGGGCCGGAAGTATTCATCCTATTGCCTACCGACACATGTTTACAGTTTATGAATAGTTTCACATAAATAGTACTATTTCCTCATAGTACAGTGCAATGTGATGTCCGAAATGGCTGACAATATTAGGTAATAACACGAAATATATGGAAGGCAATATAAGGTATATGTATAGCTTGGAAATTGTGACCGTTGCTCGCTCGCTCCGCTCGCTCGAAAAAATCTAGTCCAACCTCACAACCGATCCGACACGTTCGCAAATTTGAAATATGTCGCCACCATATCGAATAATGAACGGAAGATGGATTGGTTTTAGGTTAGGCTATAGCTTTCGTGCGAGCGCCGCGAGCGAGAGACGCGTAAAGGTGTGTCATAAACCAACGGTTTGGCACATACGGACATTGAAATATTCGCACCAGCCCGAGGAGCCGGAAGTATTTATCCTATTGCCTACCGACACATGTTTACAGTTTATGAATAGTTTCACATAAATAGTACCATTTCCTCATAGTACAGTGCAATGTGATGTCCGAAATGGCTGACAATGATAGGTAATAACACGAAATATATGGAAGGCAATATAAGGTATATGTATAGCTTGGAAATTGTGACCGTTGCTCGCTCGCTCCGCTCGCTCGAAAAAATCTAGTCCAACCTCACAACCGATCCGACACGTTCGCAAATTTGAAATATGTCGCCACCATATCGAATAATGAACGGAAGATGGATTGGTTTTAGGTTAGGCTATAGCTTTCGTGCGAGCGCAGCGAACGAGAGACGCGTAAAGGTGTGTCACAAACCATCCGTTTGGCACATACGGACATTGATATATTCGCACCAGCCCGAGTAGCCGGAAGTATTTATCCTATTGCCTACCGACACATGTTTACAGTTTATGAATGGTTTCACATAAATAGTACTATTTCCTCATAGTACAGTGCAATGTGATGTCCGAAATGGCTGACAAAATTAGGTAATAACACGAAATATATGGAAGGCAATATAAGGTATATGTATAGCTTGGAAATTGTGACCGTTGCTCGCTCGCTCCGCTCGCTCGTAAAAATCTAGTCCAACCTCACAACCGATCCCACACGTTCGCAAATTTGAAATATGTCGCCATCATATCGAATAATGAACGCAAGATGGATTGGTTTTAGGTTAGGCTATAATTTTCGAGCGAGCGCCGCGAGCGAGAGACGCGTAAAGGTGTGTCACAAACCAACGGTTTGGCACATACGGACATTGAAATATTCGCACCAGCCCGAGGAACCGGAAGTCTTTATCCTATTGCCTTCTGACAAATGTTTACGGTTTACCAATAGTTTCACATAATTAGTACCGTTTCCTCATAGCACAGTGCAACGTGATGTCCGAAATGTCTGACAAAATTAGGAACAAGCACGAAATATATGCAAGACAATATATGGTATATGTATAGCTTGGAAATTGTGACCGTTGCTCGCTCGCTCCGCTCGCTCGTAAAAATCTAGTCCAACCTCACAACCGATCCGACACGTTCGCAAATTTGAAATATGTCGCCATCATATCGAATAATGAACGCAAGATGGATTGGTTTTAGCTTAGGCTATAGTTTTCGAGCGAGCGCCGCGAGCGAGAGACGCGTAAAGGTGTGTCACAAACCAACGGTTTGGCACATACGGACATTGAAATATTCGCACCAGCCCGAGGAGCCGGAAGTCTTTATCCTATTGCCTTCTGACAAATGTTTACGGTTTACCAATAGTTTCACATATTTAGTACCGTTTCCTCATAGCACAGTGCAACGTGATGTCCGAAATGGCTGACAAAATTAGGTACAAGCACGAAATATATGCAAGACAATATATGGTATATGTATAGCTTGGAAATTGTGACCGTTGCTCGCTCGCTCCGCTCGCTCGAAAAAATCTAGTCCAACCTCACAACCGATCCGACACGTTCGCAAATTTGAAATATGTCGCCATCATATCGAATAATGAACGCAAGATGGATTGGTTTTAGGTTAGGCTATAGTTTTCGAGCGAGCGCCGCGAGCGAGAGACGCGTAAAGGTGTGTCATAAACCAACGGTTTGGCACATACGGACATTGAAATATTCGCACCAGCCCGAGGGGCCGGAAGTATTTATCCTATTGCCTACCGACACATGTTTACAGTTTATGAATAGTTTCACATAAATAGTACTATTTCCTCATAGTACAGTGCAATGTGATGTCCGAAATGGCTGACAATATTAGGTAATAACACGAAATATGTGGAAGGCAATATAAGGTATATGTATAGCTTGGAAATTGTGACCGTTGCTCGCTCGAAAAAATCTAGTCCAACCTCACAACCGATCCGACACGTTCGCAAATTTGAAATATGTCGCCACCATATCGAATAATGAACGGAAGATGGATTGGTTTTAGGTTAGGCTATAGCTTTCGTGCGAGCGCCGCGAGCGAGAGACGCGTAAAGGTGTGTCATAAACCAACGGTTTGGCACATACGGACATTGAAATATTCGCACCAGCCCGAGGAGCCGGAAGTATTTATCCTATTGCCTACCGACACATGTTTACAGTTTATGAATAGTTTCACATAAATAGTACTATTTCCTCATAGTACAGTGCAATGTGATGTCCGAAATGGCTGACAATGATAGGTAATAACACGAAATATATGGAAGGCAATATAAGGTATATGTATAGCTTGGAAATTGTAACCGTTGCTCGCTCGCTCCGCTCGCTCGAAAAAATCTAGTCCAACCTCACAACCGATCCGACACGTTCGCAAATTTGAAATATGTCGCCACCATATCGAATAATGAACGGAAGATGGATTGGTTTTAGGTTAGGCTATAGCTTTCGTGCGAGCGCAGCGAACGAGAGACGCGTAAAGGTGTGTCACAAACCATCCGTTTGGCACATACGGACATTGATATATTCGCACCAGCCCGAGTAGCCGGAAGTATTTATCCTATTGCCTACCGACACATGTTTACAGTTTATGAATGGTTTCACATAAATAGTACTATTTCCTCATAGTACAGTGCAATGTGATGTCCGAAATGGCTGACAAAATTAGGTAATAACACGAAATATATGGAAGGCAATATAAGGTATATGTATAGCTTGGAAATTGTGACCGTTGCTCGCTCGCTCCGCTCGCTCGTAAAAATCTAGTCCAACCTCACAACCGATCCCACACGTTCGCAAATTTGAAATATGTCGCCATCATATCGAATAATGAACGCAAGATGGATTGGTTTTAGGTTAGGCTATAATTTTCGAGCGAGCGCCGCGAGCGAGAGACGCGTAAAGGTGTGTCACAAACCAACGGTTTGGCACATACGGACATTGAAATATTCGCACCAGCCCGAGGAGCCGGAAGTCTTTATCCTATTGCCTTCTGACAAATGTTTACGGTTTACCAATAGTTTCACATAATTAGTACCGTTTCCTCATAGCACAGTGCAACGTGATGTCCGAAATGTCTGACAAAATTAGGAACAAGCACGAAATATATGCAAGACAATATATGGTATATGTATAGCTTGGAAATTGTGACCGTTGCTCGCTCGCTCCGCTCGCTCGTAAAAATCTAGTCCAACCTCACAACCGATCCGACACGTTCGCAAATTTGAAATATGTCGCCATCATATCGAATAATGAACGCAAGATGGATTGGTTTTAGCTTAGGCTATAGTTTTCGAGCGAGCGCCGCGAGCGAGAGACGCGTAAAGGTGTGTCACAAACCAACGGTTTGGCACATACGGACATTGAAATATTCGCACCAGCCCGAGGAGCCGGAAGTCTTTATCCTATTGCCTTCTGACAAATGTTTACGGTTTACCAATAGTTTCACATATTTAGTACCGTTTCCTCATAGCACAGTGCAACGTGATGTCCGAAATGGCTGACAAAATTAGGTACAAGCACGAAATATATGCAAGACAATATATGGTATATGTATAGCTTGGAAATTGTGACCGTTGCACGCTCGCTCAGCTCGCTCGAAAAAATCTAGTCCAACCTCACAACCGATCCGACACGTTCGCAAATTTGAAATATGTCGCCATCATATCGAATAATGAACGCAAGATGGATTGGTTTTAGGTTAGGCTATAGTTTTCGAGCGAGCGCCGCGAGCGAGAGACGCGTAAAGGTGTGTCATAAACCAACGGTTTGGCACATACGGACATTGAAATATTCGCACCAGCCCGAGGGGCCGGAAGTATTTATCCTATTGCCTACCGACACATGTTTACAGTTTATGAATAGTTTCACATAAATAGTACTATTTCCTCATAGTACAGTGCAATGTGATGTCCGAAATGGCTGACAATGATAGGTAATAACACGAAATATATGGAAGGCAATATAAGGTATATGTATAGCTTGGAAATTGTGACCGTTGCTCGCTCGCTCCGCTCGCTCATAAAAATCTAGTCCAACCTCACAACCGATCCGACACGTTCGCAAATTTGAAATATGTCGCCATCATATCGAATAATGAACGGAAGATGGATTGGTTTTAGGTTAGGCTATAGCTTTCGTGCGAGCGCAGCGAACGAGAGACGCGTAAAGGTGTGTCACAAACCATCCGTTTGGCACATACGGACATTGATATATTCGCACCAGCCCGAGTAGCCGGAAGTATTTATCATATTGCCTACCGACACATGTTTACAGTTTATGAATGGTTTCACATAAATAGTACTATTTCCTCATAGTACAGTGCAATGTGATGTCCGAAATGGCTGACAAAATTAGGTAATAACACGAAATATATGGAAGGCAATATAAGGTATATGTATAGCTTGGAAATTGTGACCGTTGCTCGCTCGCTCCGCTCGCTCGAAAAAATCTAGTCCAACCTCACAACCGATCCGACACGTTCGCAAATTTGAAATATGTCGCCACCATATCGAATAATGAACGCAAGATGGATTGGTTTTAGGTTAGGCTATAGTTTTCGAGCGAGCGCCGCGAGCGAGAGACGCGTAAAGGTGTGTCACAAACCAACGGTTTGGCACATACGGACATTGAAATATTCGCACCAGCCCGAGGAGCCGGAAGTCTTTATCCTATTGCCTTCTGACAAATGTTTACGGTTTACCAATAGTTTCACATAATTAGTACCGTTTCTTCATAGTACAGTGCAACGTGATGTCCGAAATGGCTGACAAAATTAGGTACAAGCACGAAATATATGCAAGACAATATATGGTATATGTATAGCTTGGAAATTGTGACCGTTGCTCGCTCGCTCAGCTCGCTCGAAAAAATCTAGTCCAACCTCACAACCGATCCGACACGTTCGCAAATTTGAAATATGTCGCCATCATATCGAATAATGAACGCAAGATGGATTGGTTTTAGGTTAGGCTATAGTTTTCGAGCGAGCGCCGCGAGCGAGAGACGCGTAAAGGTGTGTCATAAACCAACGGTTTGGCACATACGGACATTGAAATATTCGCACCAGCCCGAGGAGCCGGAAGTATTTATCCTATTGCCTACCGAGACATGTTTACAGTTTATGAATAGTTTCACATAAATAGTACTATTTCCTCATAGTACAGTGCAATGTGATGTCCGAAATGGCTGACAAAATTAGGTAATAACACGAAATATATGGAAGGCAATATAAGGTATATGTATAGCTTGGAAATTGTGACCGTTGCTCGCTCGCTCCGCTCGCTCGAAAAAATCTAGTCCAACCTCACAACCGATCCGACACGTTCGCATATTTGAAATATGTCGCCACCATATCGAATAATGAACGGAAGATGGATTGGTTTTAGGTTAGGCTATAGCTTTCGTGCGAGCGCAGCGAACGAGAGACGCGTAAAGGTGTGTCACAAACCATCCGTTTGGCACATACGGACATTGATATATTCGCACCAGCCCGAGGAGCCGGAAGTATTTATCCTATTGCCTACCGACACATGTTTACAGTTTACCAATAGTTTCACATAATTAGTACCGTTTCCTCATAGTACAGTGCAACGTGATGTCCGAAATGGCTGACAAAATTAGGTACAAGCACGAAATATATGCAAGACAATATATGGTATATGTATAGCTTGGAAATTGTGACCGTTGCTCGCTCGCTCCGCTCGCTCGTAAAAATCTAGTCCAACCCCACAACCGATCCGACACCTTCGCCAATTTGAAATATGTCGCCATCATATCGAATAATGAACGGAAGATGGATTGGTTTTAGGTTAGGCTATAGCTTTCGTGCGAGCGCAGCGAGCGAGAGACGCGTATAGGTGTGTCACAAACCATCGGTTTGGCACATACGGACATTGATATATTCGCACCAGCCCGAGGAGCCGGAAGTCTTTATCCTATTGCTTTCTGACAAATGTTTACGGTTTATCAATAGTTTAACATAATTAGTACCGTTTCCTCATAGTACAGTGCAACGTGATGTCCGAAATGGCTGACAAAATTAGGTACAAGCACGAAATATATGCAAGACAATATATGGTATATGTACAGCTTGGAAATTGTGACCGTTGCTCGCTCGCTCCGCTCGCTCGTAAAAATCTAGTTCAACCCCACAACCGATCCGACACGTTCGCAAATTTGAAATATGTCGCCACCATATCGAATAATGAACGGACGATGGATTGGTTTTAGGTTAGGCTATAGCTTTCGTGCGGGCGCAGCGAACGAGAGACGCGTAAAGGTGTGTCACAAACCATCGGTTTGGCACATACGGACATTGATATATTCGCACCAGCCCGAGGAGCCGGAAGTCTTTATCCTATTGCTTTCTGACAAATGTTTACGGTTTATCAATAGTTTAACATAATTAGTACCGTTTCCTCATAGTACAGTGCAACGTGATGTCCGAAATGGCTGACAAAATTAGGTACAAGCACGAAATATATGCAAGACAATATATGGTATATGTACAGCTTGGAAATTGTGACCGTTGCTCGCTCGCTCCGCTCGCTCGTAAAAATCTAGTTCAACCCCACAACCGATCCGACACGTTCGCAAATTTGAAATATGTCGCCACCATATCGAATAATGAACGGAAGATGGATTGGTTTTAGGTTAGGCTATAGTTTTCGAGCGAGCGCCGCGAGCGAGAGACGCGTAAAGGTGTGTCACAAACCAACGGTTTGGCACATACGGACATTGAAATATTCGCACCAGCCCGAGGAGCCGGAAGTCTTTATCCTATTGCCTTCTGACAAATGTTTACGGTTTACCAATAGTTTCACATAATTAGTACCGTTTCCTCATAGCACAGTGCAACGTGATGTCCGAAATGGCTGACAAAATTAGGAACAAGCACGAAATTTATGCAAGACAATATATGGTATATGTATAGCTTGGAAATTGTGACCGTTGCTCGCTCGCTCCGCTCGCTCGTAAAAATCTAGTCCAACCCCACAACCGATCCGACACCTTCGCCAATTTGAAATATGTCGCCATCATATCGAATAATGAACGGAAGATGGATTGGTTTTAGGTTAGGCTATAGCTTTCGTGCGAGCGCAGCGAGCGAGAGACGCGTATAGGTGTGTCATGAACCAACGGTTTGGCACATACGGACATTGAAATATTCGCACCAGGCCGAGGAGCCGGAAGTATTTATCCTATTGCCTACCGACACATGTTTACAGTTTATGAATAGTTTCACATAAATAGTACTATTTCCACATAGTACAATGCAATGTGATGTCCGAAATGGCTGACAAAATTAGGTAATAACACGAAATATATGGAAGGCAATATAAGGTATATGTATAGCTTGGAAATTTTGACCGTTGCTCGCTCGCTCCGCTCGCTCGTAAAAATCTAGTCCAACCTCACAACCGATCCCACACGTTCGCAAATTTGAAATATGTCGCCACCATATCGAATAATGAACGGAAGATGGATTGGTTTTAGGTTAGGCTATAGCTTTCGTGCGAGCGCAGCGAACGAGAGACGCGTAAAGGTGTGTCACAAACCATCGGTTTGGCACATACGGACATTGATATATTCGCACCAGCCCGAGGAGCCGGAAGTCTTTATCCTATTGCCTTCTGACAAATGTTTACGGTTTACCAATAGTTTCATATAATTAGTACCGTTTCCTCATAGCACAGTGCAACGTGATGTCCGAAATGGCTGACAAAATTAGGAACAAGCACGAAATATATGCAAGACAATATATGGTATATGTATAGCTTGGAAATTGTGACCGTTGCTCGCTCGCTCCGCTCGCTCGTAAAAATCTAGTCCAACCTCACAACCGATCCGACACGTTCGCAAATTTGAAATATGTCGCCACCATATCGAATAATGAACGGAAGATGGATTGGTTTTAGGTTAGGCTATAGCTTTCGTGCGAGTGCAGCGAACGAGAGACGCGTAAAGGTGTGTCACAAACCAACGGTTTGGCACATACGGACATTGAAATATTCGCACCAGCCCGAGGAGCCGGAAGTATTTATCCTATTGCCTACCGACACATGTTTACAGTTTACCAATAGTTTCACATAATTAGTACCGTTTCCTCATAGTACAGTGCAACGTGATGTTCGAAATGGCTGACAAAATTAGGTACAAGCACGAAATATATGCAAGACAATATATGGTATATGTATAGCTTGGAAATTGTGACCGTTGCTCGCTCGCTCCGCTCGCTCGTAAAAATCTAGTCCAACCCCACAACCGATCCGACACCTTCGCAAATTTGAAATATGTCGCTATCATATCGAATAATGAACGGCAGATGGATTGGTTTTAGGTTAGGCTATAGCTTTCGTGCGAGCGCAGCGAGCGAGAGACGCGTATAGGTGTGTCATGAACCAACGGTTTGGCACATACGGACATTGAAATATTCGCACCAGCCCGAGGAGCCGGAAGTATTTATCCTATTGCCTACCGACACATGTTTACAGTTTATGAATAGTTTCACATATATAGTACTATTTCCACATAGTACAATGCAATGTGATGTCCGAAATGGCTGACAAAATTAGGTAATAACACGAAATATATGGAAGGCAATATAAGGTATATGTATAGCTTGGAAATTGTGACCGTTGCTCGCTCGCTCCGCTCGCTCGAAAAAATCTAGTCCAACCTCACAACCGATCCGACACGTTCGCATATTTGAAATATGTCGCCACCATATCGAATAATGAACGGAAGATGGATTGGTTTTAAGTTAGGCTATAGCTTTCGTGCGGGCGCAGCGAACGAGAGACGCGTAAAGGTGTGTCACAAACCACCGGTTTGGCACATACGGACATTGATATATTCGCACCAACCCGAGGAGCCGGAAGTCTTTATCCTATTGCTTTCTGACAAATGTTTACGGTTTATCAATAGTTTAACATAATTAGTACCGTTTCCTCATAGTACAGTGCAACGTGATGTCCGAAATGGCTGACAAAATTAGGTACAAGCACGAAATATATGCAAGACAATATATGGTATATGTACAGCTTGGAAATTGTGACCGTTGCTCGCTCGCTCCGCTCGCTCGTAAAAATCTAGTTCAACCCCACAACCGATCCGACACGTTCGCAAATTTGAAATATGTCGCCACCATATCGAATAATGAACGGAAGATGGATTGGTTTTAGGTTAGGCTATAGCTTTCGTGCGAGCGCAGCGAACGAGAGACGCGTAAAGGTGTGTCACAAACCAACGGTTTGGCACATACGGACGTTGAAATATTCGCACCAGCCCGAGGAGCCGGATGTCTTTATCCTATTGCCTTCTGACAAATGTTTACGGTTTACCAATAGTTTCATATAATTAGTACCGTTTCCTCATAGCACAGTGCAACGTGATGTCCGAAATGGCTGACAAAATTAGGAACAAGCACGAAATATATGCAAGACAATATATGGTATATGTATAGCTTGGAAATTGTGACCGTTGCTCGCTCGCTCCGCTCGCTCGTAAAAATCTAGTCCAACCCCACAACCGATCCGACACCTTCGCCAATTTGAAATATGTCGCCATCATATCGAATAATGAACGGAAGATGGATCGGTTTTAGGTTAGGCTATAGCTTTCGTGCGAGCGCAGCGAGCGAGAGACGCGTATAGGTGTGTCATGAACCAACGGTTTGGCACATACGGACATTGAAATATTCGCACCAGCCCGAGGAGCCGGAAGTATTTATCCTATTGCCTACCGACACATGTTTACAGTTTATGAATAGTTTCACATAAATAGTACTATTTCCACATAGTACAATGCAATGTGATGTCCGAAATGGCTGACAAAATTAGGTAATAACACGAAATATATGGAAGACAATATAAGGTATATGTATAGCTTGGAAATTGTGACCGTTGCTCGCTCGCTCCGCTCGCTCTTAAAAATCTAGTCCAACCTCACAACCGATCCGACACGTTCGCAAATTTGAAATATGTCGCCATCATATCGAATAATGAACGCAAGATGGATTGGTTTTAGGTTAGGCTATAGTTTTCGAGCGAGCGCAGCTAGCGAGAGACGCGTATAGGTGTGTCATAAACAAACGGTTTGGCACATACGGCATTGAAATATTCGCACCAGCCCGAGGAGCCGGAAGTATTTATCCTATTGCCTACCGACACATGTTTACAGTTTATAAATAGTTTCACATAAATAGTACTATTTCCTCATAGTACAGTGCAATGTGATGTCCGAAATGGCTGACAAAATTAGGTAATAACACGAAATATATGGAAGGCAATATAAGGTATATGTATAGCTTGGAAATTTTGACCGTTGCTCGCTCGCTCCGCTCGCTCGTAAAAATCTAGTCCAACCTCACAACCGATCCCACACGTTCGCAAATTTGAAATATGTCGCCACCATATCGAATAATGAACGGAAGATGGATTGGTTTTAGGTTAGGCTATAGCTTTCGTGCGAGCGCAGCGAACGAGAGACGCGTAAAGGTGTGTCACAAACCATCGGTTTGGCACATACGGACATTGATATATTCGCACCAGCCCGAGGAGCCGGAAGTCTTTAACCTATTGCCTTCTGACAAATGTTTACGGTTTACCAATAGTTTCACATAATTAGTACTATTTCCACATAGTACAATGCAATGTGATGTCCGAAATGGCTGACAAAATTAGGTAATAACACGACATATATGCAAGGCAATATAAGGTGTATGTATAGGTTGGAAATTGTGATCGTTGCTCGCTCGCTCGAAAAAATCTAGTCCAACCTCACAACCGATCTGACACGTTCGCAAATTTGAAATATGTCGCCACCATATCGAATAATGAACGGAAGATGGATTGGTTTTAGGTTAGGCTATAGCTTTCGTGCGAGCGCAGCGAACGAGAGACGCGTAAAGGTGTGTCACAAACCATCGGTTTGGCACATACGGACGTTGAAATATTCGCACCAGCCCGAGGAGCCGGATGTCTTTATCCTATTGCCTTCTGACAAATGTTTACGGTTTACCAATAGTTTCATATAATTAGTACCGTTTCCTCATAGCACAGTGCAACGTGATGTCCGAAATGGCTGACAAAATTAGGAACAAGCACGAAATATATGCAAGACAATATATGGTATATGTATAGCTTGGAAATTGTGACCGTTGCTCGCTCGCTCCGCTCGCTCGTAAAAATCTAGTCCAACCTCACAACCGATCCGACACGTTCGCAAATTTGAAATATGTCGCCACCATATCGAATAATGAACGGAAGATGGATTGGTTTTAGGTTAGGCTATAGCTTTCGTGCGAGTGCAGCGAACGAGAGACGCGTAAAGGTGTGTCACAAACCAACGGTTTGGCACATACGGACATTGAAATATTCGCACCAGCCCGAGGAGCCGGAAGTATTTATCCTATTGCCTACCGACACATGTTTACAGTTTACCAATAGTTTCACATAATTAGTACCGTTTCCTCATAGTACAGTGCAACGTGATGTTCGAAATGGCTGACAAAATTAGGTACAAGCACGAAATATATGCAAGACAATATATGGTATATGTATAGCTTGGAAATTGTGACCGTTGCTCGCTCGCTCCGCTCGCTCGTAAAAATCTAGTCCAACCCCACAACCGATCCGACACCTTCGCAAATTTGAAATATGTCGCTATCATATCGAATAATGAACGGCAGATGGATTGGTTTTAGGTTAGGCTATAGCTTTCGTGCGAGCGCAGCGAGCGAGAGACGCGTATAGGTGTGTCATGAACCAACGGTTTGGCACATACGGACATTGAAATATTCGCACCAGCCCGAGGAGCCGGAAGTATTTATCCTATTGCCTACCGACACATGTTTACAGTTTATGAATAGTTTCACATATATAGTACTATTTCCACATAGTACAATGCAATGTGATGTCCGAAATGGCTGACAAAATTAGGTAATAACACGAAATATATGGAAGGCAATATAAGGTATATGTATAGCTTGGAAATTGTGACCGTTGCTCGCTCGCTCCGCTCGCTCGAAAAAATCTAGTCCAACCTCACAACCGATCCGACACGTTCGCATATTTGAAATATGTCGCCACCATATCGAATAATGAACGGAAGATGGATTGGTTTTAAGTTAGGCTATAGCTTTCGTGCGGGCGCAGCGAACGAGAGACGCGTAAAGGTGTGTCACAAACCATCGGTTTGGCACATACGGACATTGATATATTCGCACCAGCCCGAGGAGCCGGAAGTCTTTATCCTATTGCTTTCTGACAAATGTTTACGATTTATCAATAGTTTAACATAATTAGTACCGTTTCCTCATAGTACAGTGCAACGTGATGTCCGAAATGGCTGAAAAAATTAGGTACAAGCACGAAATATATGCAAGACAATATATGGTATATGTACAGCTTGGAAATTGTGACCGTTGCTCGCTCGCTCCGCTCGCTCGTAGAAATCTAGTTCAACCCCACAACCGATCCGACACGTTCGCAAATTTGAAATATGTCGCCACCATATCGAATAATGAACGGAAGATGGATTGGTTTTAGGTTAGGCTATAGCTTTCGTGCGAGCGCAGCGAACGAGAGACGCGTAAAGGTGTGTCACAAACCAACGGTTTGGCACATACGGACGTTGAAATATTCGCACCAGCCCGAGGAGCCGGATGTCTTTATCCTATTGCCTTCTGACAAATGTTTACGGTTTACCAATAGTTTCATATAATTAGTACCGTTTCCTCATAGCACAGTGCAACGTGATGTCCGAAATGGCTGACAAAATTAGGAACAAGCACGAAATATATGCAAGACAATATATGGTATATGTATAGCTTGGAAATTGTGACCGTTGCTCGCTCGCTCCGCTCGCTCGTAAAAATCTAGTCCAACCTCACAACCGATCCGACACGTTCGCAAATTTGAAATATGTCGCCATCATATCGAATAATGAACGCAAGATGGATTTGTTTTAGGTTAGGCTATAGTTTTCGAGCGAGCGCCGCGAGCGAGAGACGCGTAAAGGTGTGTCACAAACCAACGGTTTGGCACATACGGACATTGAAATATTCGCACCAGCCCGAGGAGCCGGAAGTCTTTATCCTATTGCCTTCTGACAAATGTTTACGGTTTACCAATAGTTTCACATAATTAGTACCGTTTCCTCATAGCACAGTGCAACGTGATGTCCGAAATGGCTGACAAAATTAGGAACAAGCACGAAATTTATGCAAGACAATATATGGTATATGTATAGCTTGGAAATTGTGACCGTTGCTCGCTCGCTCCGCTCGCTCGTAAAAATCTAGTCCAACCCCACAACCGATCCGACACCTTCGCCAATTTGAAATATGTCGCCATCATATCGAATAATGAACGGAAGATGGATTGGTTTTAGGTTAGGCTATAGCTTTCGTGCGAGCGCAGCGAGCGAGAGACGCGTATAGGTGTGTCATGAACCAACGGTTTGGCACATACGGACATTGAAATATTCGCACCAGCCCGAGGAGCCGGAAGTATTTATCCTATTGCCTACCGACACATGTTTACAGTTTATGAATAGTTTCACATAAATAGTACTATTTCCACATAGTACAATGCAATGTGATGTCCGAAATGGCTGACAAAATTAGGTAATAACACGAAATATATGGAAGGCAATATAAGGTATATGTATAGCTTGGAAATTGTGACCGTTGCTCGCTCGCTCCGCTCGCTCTTAAAAATCTAGTCCAACCTCACAACCGATCCGACACGTTCGCAAATTTGAAATATGTCGCCATCATATCGAATAATGAACGCAAGATGGATTGGTTTTAGGTTAGGCTATAGTTTTCGAGCGAGCGCAGCGAGCGAGAGACGCGTATAGGTGTGTCATAAACAAACGGTTTGGCACATACGGCATTGAAATATTCGCACCAGCCCGAGGAGCCGGAAGTATTTATCCTATTGCCTACCGACACATGTTTACAGTTTATAAATAGTTTCACATAAATAGTACTATTTCCTCATAGTACAGTGCAATGTGATGTCCGAAATGGCTGACAAAATTAGGTAATAACACGAAATATATGGAAGGCAATATAAGGTATATGTATAGCTTGGAAATTTTGACCGTTGCTCGCTCGCTCCGCTCGCTCGTAAAAATCTAGTCCAACCTCACAACCGATCCCACACGTTCGCAAATTTGAAATATGTCGCCACTATATCGAATAATGAACGGAAGATGGATTGGTTTTAGGTTAGGCTATAGCTTTCGTGCGAGCGCAGCGAACGAGAGACGCGTAAAGGTGTGTCACAAATCATCGGTTTGGCACATACGGACATTGATATATTCGCAGCAGCCCGAGGAGCCGGAAGTCTTTAACCTATTGCCTTCTGACAAATGTTTACGGTTTACCAATAGTTTCACATAATTAGTACTATTTCCACATAGTACAATGCAATGTGATGTCCGAAATGGCTGACAAAATTAGGTAATAACACGACATATATGCAAGGCAATATAAGGTGTATGTATAGGTTGGAAATTGTGATCGTTGCTCGCTCGCTCGAAAAAATCTAGTCCAACCTCACAACCGATCTGACACGTTCGCAAATTTGAAATATGTCGCCACCATATCGAATAATGAACGGAAGATGGATTGGTTTTAGGTTAGGCTATAGCTTTCGTGCGAGCGCAGCGAACGAGAGACGCGTAAAGGTGTGTCACAAACCATCGGTTTGGCACATACGGACGTTGAAATATTCGCACCAGCCCGAGGAGCCGGATGTCTTTATCCTATTGCCTTCTGACAAATGTTTACGGTTTACCAATAGTTTCATATAATTTGTACCGTTTCCTCATAGCACAGTGCAACGTGATGTCCGAAATGGCTGACAAAATTAGGAACAAGCACGAAATATATGCAAGACAATATATGGTATATGTATAGCTTGGAAATTGTGACCGTTGCTCGCTCGCTCCGCTCGCTCGTAAAAATCTAGTCCAACCTCACAACCGATCCGACACGTTCGCAAATTTGAAATATGTCGCCATCATATCGAATAATGAACGCAAGATGGATTGGTTTTAGGTTAGGCTATAGTTTTCGAGCGAGCGCCGCGAGCGAGAGACGCGTAAAGGTGTGTCACAAACCAACGGTTTGGCACATACGGACGTTGAAATATTCGCACCAGCCCGAGGAGCCGGATGTCTTTATCCTATTGCCTTCTGACAAATGTTTACGGTTTACCAATAGTTTCATATAATTAGTACCGTTTCCTCATAGCACAGTGCAACGTGATGTCCGAAATGGCTGACAAAATTAGGAACAAGCACGAAATATATGCAAGACAATATATGGTATATGTATAGCTTGGAAATTGTGACCGTTGCTCGCTCGCTCCGCTCGCTCGTAAAAATCTAGTCCAACCTCACAACCGATCCGACACGTTCGCAAATTTGAAATATGTCGCCATCATATCGAATAATGAACGCAAGATGGATTGGTTTTAGGTTCGGCTATAGTTTTCGAGCGAGCGCCGCGAGCGAGAGACGCGTAAAGGTGTGTCACAAACCAACGGTTTGGCACATACGGACATTGAAATATTCGCACCAGCCCGAGGAGCCGGAAGTCTTTATCCTATTGCCTTCTGACAAATGTTTACGGTTTACCAATAGTTTCACATAATTAGTACCGTTTCCTCATAGCACAGTGCAACGTGATGTCCGAAATGGCTGACAAAATTAGGAACAAGCACGAAATTTATGCAAGACAATATATGGTATATGTATAGCTTGGAAATTGTGACCGTTGCTCGCTCGCTCCGCTCGCTCGTAAAAATCTAGTCCAACCCCACAACCGATCCGACACCTTCGCCAATTTGAAATATGTCGCCATCATATCGAATAATGAACGGAAGATGGATTGGTTTTAGGTTAGGCTATAGCTTTCGTGCGACCGCAGCGAGCGAGTGACGCGTATAGGTGTGTCATGAACCAACGGTTTGGCACATACGGACATTGAAATATTCGCACCAGCCCGAGGAGCCGGAAGTATTTATCCTATTGCCTACCGACACATGTTTACAGTTTATGAATAGTTTCACATAAATTGTACTATTTCCACATAGTACAATGCAATGTGATGTCCGAAATGGCTGACAAAATTAGGTAATAACACGAAATATATGGAAGGCAATATAAGGTATATGTATAGCTTGGAAATTGTGACCGTTGCTCGCTCGCTCCGCTCGCTCTTAAAAATCTAGTCCAACCTCACAACCGATCCGACACGTTCGCAAATTTGAAATATGTCGCCATCATATCGAATAATGAACGCAAGATGGATTGGTTTTAGGTTAGGCTATAGTTTTCGAGCGAGCGCAGCGAGCGAGAGACGCGTATAGGTGTGTCATAAACAAACGGTTTGGCACATACGGCATTGAAATATTCGCACCAGCCCGAGGAGCCGGAAGTATTTATCCTATTGCCTACCGACACATGTTTACAGTTTATAAATAGTTTCACATAAATAGTACTATTTCCTCATAGTACAGTGCAATGTGATGTCCGAAATGGCTGACAAAATTAGGTAATAACACGAAATATATGGAAGGCAATATAAGGTATATGTATAGCTTGGAAATTTTGACCGTTGCTCGCTCGCTCCGCTCGCTCGTAAAAATCTAGTCCAACCTCACAACCGATCCCACACGTTCGCAAATTTGAAATATGTCGCCACCATATCGAATAATGAACGGAAGATGGATTGGTTTTAGGTTAGGCTATAGCTTTCGTGCGAGCGCAGCGAACGAGAGACGCGTAAAGGTGTGTCACAAACCATCGGTTTGGCACATACGGACATTGATATATTCGCACCAGCCCGAGGAGCCGGAAGTCTTTATCCTATTGCCTTCTGACAAATGTTTACGGTTTACCAATAGTTTCACATAATTAGTACTATTTCCACATAGTACAATGCAATGTGATGTCCGAAATGGCTGACAAAATTAGGTAATAACACGACATATATGCAAGGCAATATAAGGTGTATGTATAGGTTGGAAATTGTGATCGTTGCTCGCTCGCTCGAAAAAATCTAGTCCCACCTCACAACCGATCCGACACGTTCGCAAATTTGAAATATGTCGCCACCATATCGAATAATGAACGGAAGATGGATTGGTTTTAGGTTAGGCTATAGCTTTCGTGCGAGCGCAGCGAACGAGAGACGCGTAAAGGTGTGTCACAAACCAACGGTTTGGCACATACGGACGTTGAAATATTCGCACCAGCCCGAGGAGCCGGATGTCTTTATCCTATTGCCTTCTGACAAATGTTTACGGTTTACCAATAGTTTCATATAATTAGTACCGTTTCCTCATAGCACAGTGGAACGTGATGTCCGAAATGGCTGACAAAATTAGGAACAAGCACGAAATATATGCAAGACAATATATGGTATATGTATAGCTTGGAGATTGTGACCGTTGCTCGCTCGCTCCGCTCGCTCGTAAAAATCTAGTCCAACCTCACAACCGATCCGACACGTTCGCAAATTTGAAATACGTCGCCATCATATCGAATAATGAACGCAAGATGGATTGGTTTTAGGTTAGGCTATAGTTTTCGAGCGAGCGCCGCGAGCGAGAGACGCGTAAAGGTGTGTCACAAACCAACGGTTTGGCAGATACGGACATTGAAATATTCGCACCAGCCCGAGGAGCCGGAAGTCTTTATCCTATTGCCTTCTGACAAATGTTTACGGTTTACCAATAGTTTCACATAATTAGTACCGTTTCCTCATAGTACAGTGCAACGTGATGTCCGAAATGGCTGACAAAATTAGGTACAAGCACGAAATATATGCAAGACAATATATGGTATATGTATAGCTTGGAAATTGTGACCGTTGCTCGCTCGCTCCGCTCGCTCGAAAAAATCTAGCCCAACCTCACAACCGATCCGACACGTTCGCAAATTTGAAATATGTCGCCACCATATCGAATAATGAACGGAAGATGGATTGGTTTTAGGTTAGGCTATAGCTTTCGTGCGAGCGCCGCGAGCGAGAGACGCGTAATGGTGTGTCATAAACCAACGGTTTGGCACATACGGACATTGAAATATTCGCACCAGCCCGAGGATCCGGAAGTATTTATCCTATTGCCTACCGACACATGTTTACAGTTTATGAATAGTTTCACATAAATAGTACTATTTCCGCATAGTACAGTGCAATGTGATGTCCGAAATGGCTGACAAAATTAGGTAATAACACGAAATATATGGAAGGCAATATAAGGTATATGTATAGCTTGGAAATTGTGACCGTTGCTCGCTCGCTCCGCTCGCTCTTAAAAATCTAGTCCAACCTCACAACCGATCCGATACGTTCGCAAATTTGAAATATGTCGCCATCATATCGAATAATGAACGCAAGATGGATTGGTTTTAGGTTAGGCTATAGTTTTCGAGCGAGCGCAGCGAGCGAGAGACGCGTATAGGTGTGTCATAAACAAACGGTTTGGCACATACGGCATTGAAATATTCGCACCAGCCCGAGGAGCCGGAAGTATTTATCCTATTGCCTACCGACACATGTTTACAGTTTATAAATAGTTTCACATAAATAGTACTATTTCCTCATAGTACAGTGCAATGTGATGTCCGAAATGGCTGACAAAATTAGGTAATAACACGAAATATATGGAAGGCAATATAAGGTATATGTATAGCTTGGAAATTTTGACCGTTGCTCGCTCGCTCCGCTCGCTCGTAAAAATCTAGTCCAACCTCACAACCGATCCCACACGTTCGCAAATTTGAAATATGTCGCCACCATATCGAATAATGAACGGAAGATGGATTGGTTTTAGGTTAGGCTATAGCTTTCGTGCGAGCGCAGCGAACGAGAGACGCGTAAAGGTGTGTCACAAACCATCGGTTTGGCACATACGGACATTGATATATTCGCACCAGCCCGAGGAGCCGGAAGTCTTTATCCTGTTGCCTTCTGACAAATGTTTACGGTTTACCAATAGTTTCACATAATTAGTACTATTTCCACATAGTACAATGCAATGTGATGTCCGAAATGGCTGACAAAATTAGGTAATAACACGACATATATGCAAGGCAATATAAGGTGTATGTATAGGTTGGAAATTGTGATCGTTGCTCGCTCGCTCGAAAAAATCTAGTCCAACCTCACAACCGATCTGACACGTTCGCAAATTTGAAATATGTCGCCACCATATCGAATAATGAACGGAAGATGGATTGGTTTTAGGTTAGGCTATAGCTTTCGTGCGAGCGCAGCGAACGAGAGACGCGTAAAGGTGTGTCACAAACCATCGGTTTGGCACATACGGACGTTGAAATATTCGCACCAGCCCGAGGAGCCGGATGTCTTTATCCTATTGCCTTCTGACAAATGTTTACGGTTTACCAATAGTTTCATATAATTAGTACCGTTTCCTCATAGCACAGTGCAACGTGATGTCCGAAATGGCTGACAAAATTAGGAACAAGCACGAAATATATGCAAGACAGTATATGGTATATGTATAGCTTGGAAATTGTGACCGTTGCTCGCTCGCTCCGCTCGCTCGTAAAAATCTAGTCCAACCTCACAACCGATCCGACACGTTCGCAAATTTGAAATATGTCGCCATCATATCGAATAATGAACGCAAGATGGATTGGTTTTAGGTTAGGCTATAGTCTTCGAGCGAGCGCCGCGAGCGAGAGACGCGTAAAGGTGTGTCATAAACCAACGGTTTGGCACATACGGACATTGAAATATTCGCACCAGCCCGAGGAGCCGGAAGTATTTATCCTATTGCCTACCGACACATGTTTACAGTTTATGAATAGTTTCACATAAATAGTACTATTTCCTCATAGTACAGTGCAATGTGATGTCCGAAATGGCTGACAAAATTAGGTAATAACACGAAATATATGGAAGGCAATATAAGGTATATGTATAGCTTGGAAATTGTGACCGTTGCTCGCTCGCTCCGCTCGCTCGAAAAAATCTAGTCCAACCTCACAACCGATCCGACACGTTCGCATATTTGAAATATGTCGCCACCATATCGAATAATGAACGGAAGATGGATTGGTTTTAGGTTAGGCTATAGCTTTCGTGCGAGCGCAGCGAACGAGAGACGCGTAAAGGTGTGTCACAAACCATCCGTTTGGCACATACGGACATTGATATATTCGCACCAGCCCGAGGAGCCGGAAGTATTTATCCTATTGCCTACCGACACATGTTTACAGTTTATGAATAGCTTCACATAAATAGTACTATTTCCTCATAGTACAGTGCAATGTGATGTCCGAAATGGCTGACAAAATTAGGTAATAACACGAAATATATGGAAGGCAATATAAGGTATATGTATAGCTTGGAAATTGTGACCGTTGCTCGCTCGCTCCGCTCGCTCGTAAAAATCTAGTCCAACCTCACAACCGATCCGACACGTTCGCAAATTTGAAATATGTCGCCATCATATCGAATAATGAACGCAAGATGGATTGGTTTTAGGTTAGGCTATAGTTTTCGATCGAGCGCAGCGAGCGAGAGACGCGTATAGGTGTGTCATAAACCAACGGTTTGGCACATACGGACATTGAAATATTCGCACCAGCCCGAGGAGCCGGAAGTATTTATCCTATTGCCTACCGACACATGTTTACAGTTTATGAATAGTTTCACATAAATAGTACTATTTCCTCATAGTACAGTGCAATGTGATGTCCGAAATGGCTGACAAAATTAGGTAATAACACGACATATATGCAAGGCAATGTAAGGTGTATGTATAGGTTGGAAATTGTGATCGTTGCTCGCTCGCTCGAAAAAATCTAGTCCAACCTCACAACCGATCCCACACGTTCGCAAATTTGAAATATGTCGCCACCATATCGAATAATGAACGGAAGATGGATTGGTTTTAGGTTAGGCTATAGCTTTCGTGCGAGCGCAGCGAACGAGAGACGCGTAAAGGTGTGTCACAAACCATCCGTTTGGCACATACGGACATTGATATATTCGCACCAGCCCGAGGAGCCGGAAGTATTTATCCTATTGCCTACCGACACATGTTTACAGTTTATGAATAGTTTCACATAAATAGTACTATTTCCTCATAGTACAGTGCAATGTGATGTCCGAAATGGCTGACAAGATTAGGTAATAACACGAAATATATGGAAGGCAATATAAGGTATATGTATAGCTTGGAAATTGTGACCGTTGCTCGCTCGCTCCGCTCGCTCGTAAAAATCTAGTCCAACCTCACAACCGATCCCACACGTTCACAAATTTGAAATATGTCGCCACCATATCGAATAATGAACGGAAGATGGATTGGTTTTAGGTTAGGCTATAGCTTTCGTGCGAGTGCAGCGAACGAGAGACGCGTAAAGGTGTGTCACAAACCAACGGTTTGGCACATACGGACATTGAAATATTCGCACCAGCCCGAGGAGCCGGATGTATTTATCCTATTGCCTACCGACACATGTTTACAGTTTACCAATAGTTTCACATAATTAGTACCGTTTCCTCATAGTACAGTGCAACGTGATGTCCGAAATGGCTGACAAAATTAGGTACAAGCACGAAATATATGCAAGACAATATATGGTATATGTATAGCTTGGAAATTGTGACCGTTGCTCGCTCGCTCCGCTCGCTCGTAAAAATCTAGTCCAACCCCACAACCGATCCGACACCTTCGCCAATTTGAAATATGTCGCCATCATATCGAATAATGAACGGAAGATGGATTGGTTTTAGGTTAGGCTATAGCTTTCGTGCGAGCGCAGCGAGCGAGAGACGCGTATAGGTGTGTCATGAACCAACGGTTTGGCACATACGGACATTGAAATATTCGCACCAGCCCGAGGAGCCGGAAGTATTTATCCTATTGCCTACCGACACATGTTTACAGTTTATGAATAGTTTCACATAAATAGTACTATTTCCACATAGTACAATGCAATGTGATGTCCGAAATGGCTGACAAAATTAGGTAATAACACGAAATATATGGAAGGCAATATCAGGTATATGTATAGCTTGGAAATTGTGACCGTTGCTCGCTCGCTCCGCTCGCTCTTAAAAATCTAGTCCAACCTCACAACCGATCCGATACGTTCGCAAATTTGAAATATGTCGCCATCATATCGAATAATGAACGCAAGATGGATTGGTTTTAGGTTAGGCTATAGCTTTCGTGCGAGCGCAGCGAACGAGAGACGCGTAAAGGTGTGTCACAAACCATCCGTTTGGCACATACGGACATTGATATATTCGCACCAGCCCGAGGAGCCGGAAGTATTTATCCTATTGCCTACCGACACATGTTTACAGTTTATGAATAGTTTCACATAAATAGTACTATTTCCTCATAGTACAGTGCAATGTGATGTCCGAAATGGCTGACAAAATTAGGTAATAACACGAAATATATGGAAGGCAATATAAGGTATATGTATAGCTTGGAAATTGTGACCGTTGCTCGCTCGCTCCGCTCGCTCGTAAAAATCTAGTCCAACCTCACAACCGATTCCACACGTTCACAAATTTGAAATATGTCGCCACCATATCGAATAATGAACGGAAGATGGATTGGTTTTAGGTTAGGCTATAGCTTTCGTGCGAGTGCAGCGAACGAGAGACGCGTAAAGGTGTGTCACAAACCAACGGTTTGGCACATACGGACATTGAAATATTCGCACCAGCCCGAGGAGCCGGAAGTATTTATCCTATTGCCTACCGACACATGTTTACAGTTTACCAATAGTTTCACATAATTAGTACCGTTTCCTCATAGTACAGTGCAACGTGATGTCCGAAATGGCTGACAAAATTAGGTACAAGCACGAAATATATGCAAGACAATATATGGTATATGTATAGCTTGGAAATTGTGACCGTTGCTCGCTCGCTCCGCTCGCTCGTAAAAATCTAGTCCAACCCCACAACCGATCCGACACCTTCGCGAATTTGAAATATGTCGCCATCATATCGAATAATGAACGGAAGATGGATTGGTTTTAGGTTAGGCTATAGCTTTCGTGCGAGCGCAGCGAACGAGAGACGCGTAAAGGTGTGTCACAAACCATCCGTTTGGCACATACGGACATTGATATATTCGCACCAGCCCGAGGAGCCGGAAGTATTTATCCTATTGCCTACCGACACATGTTTACAGTTTATGAATAGTTTCACATAAATAGTACTATTTCCTCATAGTACAGTGCAATGTGATGTCCGAAATGGCTGACAAAATTAGGTAATAACACGAAATATATGGAAGGCAATATAAGGTATATGTATAGCTTGGAAATTGTGACCGTTGCTCGCTCGCTCCGCTCGCTCGAAAAAATCTAGTCCAACCTCACAACCGATCCGACACGTTCGCATATTTGAAATATGTCGCCACCATATCGAATAATGAACGGAAGATGGATTGGTTTTAGGTTAGGCTATAGCTTTCGTGCGAGCGCAGCGAACGAGAGACGCGTAAAGGTGTGTCACAAACCATCCGTTTGGCACATACGGACATTGATATATTCGCACCAGCCCGAGGAGCCGGAAGTATTTATCCTATTGCCTACCGACACATGTTTACAGTTTATGAATAGCTTCACATAAATAGTACTATTTCCTCATAGTACAGTGCAATGTGATGTCCGAAATGGCTGACAAAATTAGGTAATAAGACGAAATATATGGAAGGCAATATAAGGTATATGTATAGCTTGGAAATTGTGACCGTTGCTCGCTCGCTCCGCTCGCTCGTAAAAATCTAGTCCAACCTCACAACCGATCCGACACGTTCGCAAATTTGAAATATGTCGCCATCATATCGAATAATGAACGCAAGATGGATTGGTTTTAGGTTAGGCTATAGTTTTCGATCGAGCGCAGCGAGCGAGAGACGCGTATAGGTGTGTCATAAACCAACGGTTTGGCACATACGGACATTGAAATATTCGCACCAGCCCGAGGAGCCGGAAGTATTTATCCTATTGCCTACCGACACATGTTTACAGTTTATGAATAGTTTCACATAAATAGTACTATTTCCTCATAGTACAGTGCAATGTGATGTCCGAAATGGCTGACAAAATTAGGTAATAACACGACATATATGCAAGGCAATATAAGGTGTATGTATAGGTTGGAAATTGTGATCGTTGCTCGCTCGCTCGAAAAAATCTAGTCCAACCTCACAACCGATCCCACACGTTCGCAAATTTGAAATATGTCGCCACCATATCGAATAATGAACGGAAGATGGATTGGTTTTAGGTTAGGCTATAGCTTTCGTGCGAGCGCAGCGAACGAGAGACGCGTAAAGGTGTGTCACAAACCATCCGTTTGGCACATACGGACATTGATATATTCGCACCAGCCCGAGGAGCCGGAAGTATTTATCCTATTGCCTACCGACACATGTTTACAGTTTATGAATAGTTTCACATAAATAGTACTATTTCCTCATAGTACAGTGCAATGTGATGTCCGAAATGGCTGACAAAATTAGGTAATAACACGAAATATATGGAAGGCAATATAAGGTATATGTATAGCTTGGAAATTGTGACCGTTGCTCGCTCGCTCCGCTCGCTCGAAAAAATCTAGTCCAACCTCACAACCGATCCGACACGTTCGCATATTTGAAATATGTCGCCACCATATCGAATAATGAACGGAAGATGGATTGGTTTTAGGTTAGGCTATAGCTTTCGTGCGAGCGCAGCGAACGAGAGACGCGTAAAGGTGTGTCACAAACCATCCGTTTGGCACATACGGACATTGATATATTCGCACCAGCCCGAGGAGCCGGAAGTATTTATCCTATTGCCTACCGACACATGTTTACAGTTTATGAATAGCTTCACATAAATAGTACTATTTCCTCATAGTACAGTGCAATGTGATGTCCGAAATGGCTGACAAAATTAAGTAATAACACGAAATATATGGAAGGCAATATAAGGTATATGTATAGCTTGGAAATTGTGACCGTTGCTCGCTCGCTCCGCTCGCTCGTAAAAATCTAGTCCAACCTCACAACCGATCCCACACGTTCGCAAATTTGAAATATGTCGCCACCATATCGAATAATGAACGGAAGATGGGTTGGTTTTAAGTTAGGCTATAGCGTTCGTGCGGGCGCAGCGAAAGAGAGACGCGTAGAGGTGTGTCACAAACCATCGGTTTGGCACATACGGACATTGATATATTCGCACCAGCCCGAGGAGCCGGAAGTCTTTATCCTATTGCTTTCTGACAAATGTTTACGGTTTACCAATAGTTTAACATAATTAGTACCGTTTCCTCATAGTACAGTGCAACGTGATGTCCGAAATGGCTGACAAAATTAGGTACAAGCACGAAATATATGCAAGACAATATATGGTATATGTACAGCTTGGAAATTGTGACCGTTGCTCGCTCCCTCCGCTCGCTCGTAAAAATCTAGTCCAACCCCACAACCGATCCGACACGTTCGCAAATTTGAAATATGTCGCCATCATATCGAATAATGAACGCAAGATGGATTGGTTTTAGGTTAGGCTATAGTTTTCGAGCGAGCGCAGCGAGCGAGAGACGCGTATAGGTGTGTCATAAACCAACGGTTTGGCACATACGGACATTGAAATATTCGCACCAGCCCGAGGAGCCGGAAGTATTTATCCTATTGCCTACCGACACATGTTTACAGTTTATGAATAGTTTCACATAAATAGTAGTATTTCCTCTTAGTACAGTGCAATGTGATGTCCGAAATGGCTGACAAAATTAGGTAATAACACGACATATATGCAAGGCAATATAAGGTGTATGTATAGGTTGGAAATTGTGATCGTTGCTCGCTCGCTCGAAAAAATCTAGTCCAACCTCACAACCGATCCCACACGTTCGCAAATTTGAAATATGTCGCCACCATATCGAATAATGAACGGAAGATGGATTGGTTTTAGGTTAGGCTATAGCTTTCGTGCGAGTGCAGCGAACGAGAGACGCGTAAAGGTTTGTCACAAACCAACGGTTTGGCACATACGGACATTGAAATATTCGCACCAGCCCGAGGAGCCGGAAGTATTTATCCTATTGCCTACCGACACATGTTTACAGTTTACCAATAGTTTCACATAATTAGTACCGTTTCCTCATAGTACAGTGCAACGTGATGTCCGAAATGGCTGACAAAATTAGGTACAAGCACGAAATATATGCAAGACAATATATGGTATATGTATAGCTTGGAAATTGTGACCGTTGCTCGCTCGCTCCGCTCGCTCGTAAAAATCTAGTCCAACCTCACAACCGATCCCACACGTTCACAAATTTGAAATATGTCGCCACCATATCGAATAATGAACGGAAGATGGATTGGTTTTAGGTTAGGCTATAGCTTTCGTGCGAGTGCAGCGAACGAGAGACGCGTAAAGGTGTGTCACAAACCAACGGTTTGGCACATACGGACATTGAAATATTCGCACCAGCCCGAGGAGCCGGAAGTCTTTATCCTATTGCCTTCTGACAAATGTTTACGGTTTACCAATAGTTTCACATAATTAGTACCGTTTCCTCATAGAACAGTGCAACGTGATGTCCGAAATGGCTGACAAAATTAGGTACAAGCACGAAATATATGCAAGACAATATATATGGTATATGTATAGCTTGTAAATTGTGACCGTTGCTCGCTCGCTCAGCTCGCTCTTAAAAATCTAGCCCAACCTCACAACCGATCCGACACGTTCGCAAATTTGAAATATGTCGCCATCATATCGAATAATGAACGCAAGATGGATTGGTTTTAGGTTAGGCTATAGTCTTCGAGCGAGCGCCGCGAGCGAGAGACGCGTAAAGGTGTGTCATAAACCAACGGTTTGGCACATACGGACATTGAAATATTCGCACCAGCCCGAGGAGCCGGAAGTATTTATCCTATTGCCTACCGACACATGTTTACAGTTTATGAATAGCTTCACATAAATAGTACTATTTCCTCATAGTACAGTGCAATGTGATGTCCGAAATGGCTGACAAAATTAGGTAATAACACGAAATATATGGAAGGCAATATAAGGTATATGTATAGCTTGGAAATTGTGACCGTTGCTCGCTCGCTCCGCTCGCTCGTAAAAATCTAGTCCAACCTCACAACCGATCCGACACGTTCGCAAATTTGAAATATGTCGCCATCATATCGAATAATGAACGCAAGATGGATTGGTTTTAGGTTAGGCTATAGTTTTCGATCGAGCGCAGCGAGCGAGAGACGCGTATAGGTGTGTCATAAACCAACGGTTTGGCACATACGGACATTGAAATATTCGCACCAGCCCGAGGAGCCGGAAGTATTTATCCTATTGCCTACCGACACATGTTTACAGTTTATGAATAGTTTCACATAAATAGTACTATTTCCTCATAGTACAGTGCAATGTGATGTCCGAAATGGCTGACAAAATTAGGTAATAACACGACATATATGCAAGGCAATATAAGGTGTATGTATAGGTTGGAAATTGTGATCGTTGCTCGCTCGCTCGAAAAAATCTAGTCCAACCTCACAACCGATCCCACACGTTCGCAAATTTGAAATATGTCGCCACCATATCGAATAATGAACGGAAGATGGATTGGTTTTAGGTTAGGCTATAGCTTTCGTGCGAGCGCAGCGAACGAGAGACGCGTAAAGGTGTGTCACAAACCATCCGTTTGGCACATACGGACATTGATATATTCGCACCAGCCCGAGGAGCCGGAAGTATTTATCCTATTGCCTACCGACACATGTTTACAGTTTATGAATAGTTTCACATAAATAGTACTATTTCCTCATAGTACAGTGCAATGTGATGTCCGAAATGGCTGACAAGATTAGGTAATAACACGAAATATATGGAAGGCAATATAAGGTATATGTATAGCTTGGAAATTGTGACCGTTGCTCGCTCGCTCCGCTCGCTCGTAAAAATCTAGTCCAACCTCACAACCGATCCCACACGTTCACAAATTTGAAATATGTCGCCACCATATCGAATAATGAACGGAAGATGGATTGGTTTTAGGTTAGGCTATAGCTTTCGTGCGAGTGCAGCGAACGAGAGACGCGTAAAGGTGTGTCACAAACCAACGGTTTGGCACATACGGACATGGAAATATTCGCACCAGCCCGAGGAGCCGGATGTATTTATCCTATTGCCTACCGACACATGTTTACAGTTTACCAATAGTTTCACATAATTAGTACCGTTTCCTCATAGTACAGTGCAACGTGATGTCCGAAATGGCTGACAAAATTAGGTACAAGCACGAAATATATGCAAGACAATATATGGTATATGTATAGCTTGGAAATTGTGACCGTTGCTCGCTCGCTCCGCTCGCTCGTAAAAATCTAGTCCAACCCCACAACCGATCCGACACCTTCGCCAATTTGAAATATGTCGCCATCATATCGAATAATGAACGGAAGATGGATTGGTTTTAGGTTAGGCTATAGCTTTCGTGCGAGTGCAGCGAACGAGAGACGCGTAAAGGTGTGTCACAAACCAACGGTTTGGCACATACGGACATGGAAATATTCGCACCAGCCCGAGGAGCCGGAAGTATTTATCCTATTGCCTACCGACACATGTTTACAGTTTATGAATAGCTTCACATAAATAGTACTATTTCCTCATAGTACAGTGCAATGTGATGTCCGAAATGGCTGACAAAATTAAGTAATAACACGAAATATATGGAAGGCAATATAAGGTATATGTATAGCTTGGAAATTGTGACCGTTGCTCGCTCGCTCCGCTCGCTCGTAAAAATCTAGTCCAACCTCACAACCGATCCCACACGTTCGCAAATTTGAAATATGTCGCCACCATATCGAATAATGAACGGAAGATGGGTTGGTTTTAAGTTAGGCTATAGCGTTCGTGCGGGCGCAGCGAAAGAGAGACGCGTAGAGGTGTGTCACAAACCATCGGTTTGGCACATACGGACATTGATATATTCGCACCAGCCCGAGGAGCCGGAAGTCTTTATCCTATTGCTTTCTGACAAATGTTTACGGTTTACCAATAGTTTAACATAATTAGTACCGTTTCCTCATAGTACAGTGCAACGTGATGTCCGAAATGGCTGACAAAATTAGGTACAAGCACGAAATATATGCAAGACAATATATGGTATATGTACAGCTTGGAAATTGTGACCGTTGCTCGCTCCCTCCGCTCGCTCGTAAAAATCTAGTCCAACCCCACAACCGATCCGACACGTTCGCAAATTTGAAATATGTCGCCATCATATCGAATAATGAACGCAAGATGGATTGGTTTTAGGTTAGGCTATAGTTTTCGAGCGAGCGCAGCGAGCGAGAGACGCGTATAGGTGTGTCATAAACCAACGGTTTGGCACATACGGACATTGAAATATTCGCACCAGCCCGAGGAGCCGGAAGTATTTATCCTATTGCCTACCGACACATGTTTACAGTTTATGAATAGTTTCACATAAATAGTAGTATTTCCTCTTAGTACAGTGCAATGTGATGTCCGAAATGGCTGACAAAATTAGGTAATAACACGACATATATGCAAGGCAATATAAGGTGTATGTATAGGTTGGAAATTGTGATCGTTGCTCGCTCGCTCGAAAAAATCTAGTCCAACCTCACAACCGATCCCACACGTTCGCAAATTTGAAATATGTCGCCACCATATCGAATAATGAACGGAAGATGGATTGGTTTTAGGTTAGGCTATAGCTTTCGTGCGAGTGCAGCGAACGAGAGACGCGTAAAGGTTTGTCACAAACCAACGGTTTGGCACATACGGACATTGAAATATTCGCACCAGCCCGAGGAGCCGGAAGTATTTATCCTATTGCCTACCGACACATGTTTACAGTTTACCAATAGTTTCACATAATTAGTACCGTTTCCTCATAGTACAGTGCAACGTGATGTCCGAAATGGCTGACAAAATTAGGTACAAGCACGAAATATATGCAAGACAATATATGGTATATGTATAGCTTGGAAATTGTGACCGTTGCTCGCTCGCTCCGCTCGCTCGTAAAAATCTAGTCCAACCTCACAACCGATCCCACACGTTCACAAATTTGAAATATGTCGCCACCATATCGAATAATGAACGGAAGATGGATTGGTTTTAGGTTAGGCTATAGCTTTCGTGCGAGTGCAGCGAACGAGAGACGCGTAAAGGTGTGTCACAAACCAACGGTTTGGCACATACGGACATTGAAATATTCGCACCAGCCCGAGGAGCCGGAAGTCTTTATCCTATTGCCTTCTGACAAATGTTTACGGTTTACCAATAGTTTCACATAATTAGTACCGTTTCCTCATAGAACAGTGCAACGTGATGTCCGAAATGGCTGACAAAATTAGGTACAAGCACGAAATATATGCAAGACAATATATATGGTATATGTATAGCTTGTAAATTGTGACCGTTGCTCGCTCGCTCAGCTCGCTCTTAAAAATCTAGCCCAACCTCACAACCGATCCGACACGTTCGCAAATTTGAAATATGTCGCCATCATATCGAATAATGAACGCAAGATGGATTGGTTTTAGGTTAGGCTATAGTCTTCGAGCGAGCGCCGCGAGCGAGAGACGCGTAAAGGTGTGTCATAAACCAACGGTTTGGCACATACGGACATTGAAATATTCGCACCAGCCCGAGGAGCCGGAAGTATTTATCCTATTGCCTACCGACACATGTTTACAGTTTATGAATAGCTTCACATAAATAGTACTATTTCCTCATAGTACAGTGCAATGTGATGTCCGAAATGGCTGACAAAATTAGGTAATAACACGAAATATATGGAAGGCAATATAAGGTATATGTATAGCTTGGAAATTGTGGCCGTTGCTCGCTCGCTCCGCTCGCTCGTAAAAATCTAGTCCAACCTCACAACCGATCCGACACGTTCGCAAATTTGAAATATGTCGCCATCATATCGAATAATGAACGCAAGATGGATTGGTTTTAGGTTAGGCTATAGTTTTCGATCGAGCGCAGCGAGCGAGAGACGCGTATAGGTGTGTCATAAACCAACGGTTTGGCACATACGGACATTGAAATATTCGCACCAGCCCGAGGAGCCGGAAGTATTTATCCTATTGCCTACCGACACATGTTTACAGTTTATGAATAGTTTCACATAAATAGTACTATTTCCTCATAGTACAGTGCAATGTGATGTCCGAAATGGCTGACAAAATTAGGTAATAACACGACATATATGCAAGGCAATATAAGGTGTATGTATAGGTTGGAAATTGTGATCGTTGCTCGCTCGCTCGAAAAAATCTAGTCCAACCTCACAACCGATCCCACACGTTCGCAAATTTGAAATATGTCGCCACCATATCGAATAATGAACGGAAGATGGATTGGTTTTAGGTTAGGCTATAGCTTTCGTGCGAGCGCAGCGAACGAGAGACGCGTAAAGGTGTGTCACAAACCATCCGTTTGGCACATACGGACATTGATATATTCGCACCAGCCCGAGGAGCCGGAAGTATTTATCCTATTGCCTACCGACACATGTTTACAGTTTATGAATAGTTTCACATAAATAGTACTATTTCCTCATAGTACAGTGCAATGTGATGTCCGAAATGGCTGACAAGATTAGGTAATAACACGAAATATATGGAAGGCAATATAAGGTATATGTATAGCTTGGAAATTGTGACCGTTGCTCGCTCGCTCCGCTCGCTCGTAAAAATCTAGTCCAACCTCACAACCGATCCCACACGTTCACAAATTTGAAATATGTCGCCACCATATCGAATAATGAACGGAAGATGGATTGGTTTTAGGTTAGGCTATAGCTTTCGTGCGAGTGCAGCGAACGAGAGACGCGTAAAGGTGTGTCACAAACCAACGGTTTGGCACATACGGACATGGAAATATTCGCACCAGCCCGAGGAGCCGGATGTATTTATCCTATTGCCTACCGACACATGTTTACAGTTTACCAATAGTTTCACATAATTAGTACCGTTTCCTCATAGTACAGTGCAACGTGATGTCCGAAATGGCTGACAAAATTAGGTACAAGCACGAAATATATGCAAGACAATATATGGTATATGTATAGCTTGGAAATTGTGACCGTTGCTCGCTCGCTCCGCTCGCTCGTAAAAATCTAGTCCAACCCCACAACCGATCCGACACCTTCGCCAATTTGAAATATGTCGCCATCATATCGAATAATGAACGGAAGATGGATTGGTTTTAGGTTAGGCTATAGCTTTCGTGCGAGCGCAGCGAGCGAGAGACGCGTATAGGTGTGTCATGAACCAACGGTTTGGCACATACGGACATTGAAATATTCGCACCAGCCCGAGGAGCCGGAAGTATTTATCCTATTGCCTACCGACACATGTTTACAGTTTATGAATAGTTTCACATAAATAGTACTATTTCCACATAGTACAATGCAATGTGATGTCCGAAATGGCTGACAAAATTAGGTAATAACACGAAATATATGGAAGGCAATATCAGGTATATGTATAGCTTGGAAATTGTGACCGTTGCTCGCTCGCTCCGCTCGCTCGAGAAAATCTAGTCCAACCTCACAACCGATCCGACACGTTCGCATATTTGAAATATGTCGCCACCATATCGAATAATGAACGGAAGATGGATTGGTTTTAGGTTAGGCTATAGCTTTCGTGCGAGCGCAGCGAACGAGAGACGCGTAAAGGTGTGTCACAAACCATCCGTTTGGCACATACGGACATTGATATATTCGCACCAGCCCGAGGAGCCGGAAGTATTTATCCTATTGCCTACCGACACATGTTTACAGTTTATGAATAGTTTCACATAAATAGTACTATTTCCTCATAGTACAGTGCAATGTGATGTCCGAAATGGCTGACAAAATTAGGTAATAACACGAAATATATGGAAGGCAATATAAGGTATATGTATAGCTTGGAAATTGTGACCGTTGCTCGCTCGCTCCGCTCGCTCGTAAAAATCTAGTCCAACCTCACAACCGATTCCACACGTTCACAAATTTGAAATATGTCGCCACCATATCGAATAATGAACGGAAGATGGATTGGTTTTAGGTTAGGCTATAGCTTTCGTGCGAGTGCAGCGAACGAGAGACGCGTAAAGGTGTGTCACAAACCAACGGTTTGGCACATACGGACATTGAAATATTCGCACCAGCCCGAGGAGCCGGAAGTATTTATCCTATTGCCTACCGACACATGTTTACAGTTTACCAATAGTTTCACATAATTAGTACCGTTTCCTCATAGTACAGTGCAACGTGATGTCCGAAATGGCTGACAAAATTAGGTACAAGCACGAAATATATGCAAGACAATATATGGTATATGTATAGCTTGGAAATTGTGACCGTTGCTCGCTCGCTCCGCTCGCTCGTAAAAATCTAGTCCAACCCCACAACCGATCCGACACCTTCGCGAATTTGAAATATGTCGCCATCATATCGAATAATGAACGGAAGATGGATTGGTTTTAGGTTAGGCTATAGCTTTCGAGCGAGCGCCGCGAGCGAGAGACGCGTAAAGGTGTGTCATAAACCAACGGTTTGGCACATACGGAGCTTGAAATATTCGCGCCAGCCCGAGGAGCCGGAAGTATTTATCCTATTGCCTACCGACACATGTTTACAGTTTATGAATAGTTTCACATAAATAGTACTATTTCCTCATAGTACAGTGCAATGTGATGTCCGAAATGGCTGACAAAATTAGGTAATAACACGAAATATATGGAAGGCAATATAAGGTATATGTATAGCTTGGAAATTGTGACCGTTGCTCGCTCGCTCCGCTCGCTCGTAAAAATCTAGTCCAACCCCACAACCGATCCGACACCTTCGCAAATTTGAAATATGTCGCCATCATATCGAATAATGAACGGAAGATGGATTGGTTTTAGGTTAGGCTATAGCTTTCGAGCGAGCGCCGCGAGCGAGAGACGCGTAAAGGTGTGTCATAAACCAACGGTGTGGCACATACGGACATTGAAATATTCGCGCCAGCCCGAGGAGCCGGAAGTATTTATCCTATTGCCTACCGACACATCTTTACAGTTTATGAATAGTTTCACATAAATAGTACTATTTCCTCATAGTACAGTGCAATGTGATGTCCGAAATGGCTGACAAAATTAGGTAATAACACGAAATATATGGAAGGCAATATAACGTATATGTATAGCTTGGAAATTGTGACCGTTGCTCGCTCGCTCCGCTCGCTCGAAAAAATCTAGTCCAACCTCACAACCGATCCGACACGTTCGCATATTTGAAATATGTCGCCACCATATCGAATAATGAACGGAAGATGGATTGGTTTTAGGTTAGGCTATAGCTTTCGTGCGAGCGCAGCGAACGAGAGACGCGTAAAGGTGTGTCACAAACCATCCGTTTGGCACATACGGACATTGATATATTCGCACCAGCCCGAGGAGCCGGAAGTATTTATCCTATTGCCTACCGACACATGTTTACAGTTTATGAATAGCTTCACATAAATAGTACTATTTCCTCATAGTACAGTGCAATGTGATGTCCGAAATGGCTGACAAAATTAAGTAATAACACGAAATATATGGAAGGCAATATAAGGTATATGTATAGCTTGGAAATTGTGACCGTTGCTCGCTCGCTCCGCTCGCTCGTAAAAATCTAGTCCAACCTCACAACCGATCCCACACGTTCGCAAATTTGAAATATGTCGCCACCATATCGAATAATGAACGGAAGATGGGTTGGTTTTAAGTTAGGCTATAGCGTTCGTGCGGGCGCAGCGAAAGAGAGACGCGTAGAGGTGTGTCACAAACCATCGGTTTGGCACATACGGACATTGATATATTCGCACCAGCCCGAGGAGCCGGAAGTCTTTATCCTATTGCTTTCTGACAAATGTTTACGGTTTACCAATAGTTTAACATAATTAGTACCGTTTCCTCATAGTACAGTGCAACGTGATGTCCGAAATGGCTGACAAAATTAGGTACAAGCACGAAATATATGCAAGACAATATATGGTATATGTACAGCTTGGAAATTGTGACCGTTGCTCGCTCGCTCCGCTCGCTCGTAAAAATCTAGTCCAACCCCACAACCGATCCGACACGTTCGCAAATTTGAAATATGTCGCCATCATATCGAATAATGAACGCAAGATGGATTGGTTTTAGGTTAGGCTATAGTTTTCGAGCGAGCGCAGCGAGCGAGAGACGCGTATAGGTGTGTCATAAACCAACGGTTTGGCACATACGGACATTGAAATATTCGCACCAGCCCGAGGAGCCGGAAGTATTTATCCTATTGCCTACCGACACATGTTTACAGTTTATGAATAGTTTCACATAAATAGTAGTATTTCCTCTTAGTACAGTGCAATGTGATGTCCGAAATGGCTGACAAAATTAGGTAATAACACGACATATATGCAAGGCAATATAAGGTGTATGTATAGGTTGGAAATTGTGATCGTTGCTCGCTCGCTCGAAAAAATCTAGTCCAACCTCACAACCGATCCCACACGTTCGCAAATTTGAAATATGTCGCCACCATATCGAATAATGAACGGAAGATGGATTGGTTTTAGGTTAGGCTATAGCTTTCGTGCGAGTGCAGCGAACGAGAGACGCGTAAAGGTGTGTCACAAACCAACGGTTTGGCACATACGGACATTGAAATATTCGCACCAGCCCGAGGAGCCGGAAGTATTTATCCTATTGCCTACCGACACATGTTTACAGTTTACCAATAGTTTCACATAATTAGTACCGTTTCCTCATAGTACAGTGCAACGTGATGTCCGAAATGGCTGACAAAATTAGGTACAAGCACGAAATATATGCAAGACAATATATGGTATATGTATAGCTTGGAAATTGTGACCGTTGCTCGCTCGCTCCGCTCGCTCGTAAAAATCTAGTCCAACCTCACAACCGATCCCACACGTTCACAAATTTGAAATATGTCGCCACCATATCGAATAATGAACGGAAGATGGATTGGTTTTAGGTTAGGCTATAGCTTTCGTGCGAGTGCAGCGAACGAGAGACGCGTAAAGGTGTGTCACAAACCAACGGTTTGGCACATACGGACATTGAAATATTCGCACCAGCCCGAGGAGCCGGAAGTCTTTATCCTATTGCCTTCTGACAAATGTTTACGGTTTACCAATAGTTTCACATAATTAGTACCGTTTCCTCATAGAACAGTGCAACGTGATGTCCGAAATGGCTGACAAAATTAGGTACAAGCACGAAATATATGCAAGACAATATATATGGTATATGTATAGCTTGTAAATTGTGACCGTTGCTCGCTCGCTCAGCTCGCTCTTAAAAATCTAGCCCAACCTCACAACCGATCCGACACGTTCGCAAATTTGAAATATGTCGCCATCATATCGAATAATGAACGCAAGATGGATTGGTTTTAGGTTAGGCTATAGTCTTCGAGCGAGCGCCGCGAGCGAGAGACGCGTAAAGGTGTGTCATAAACCAACGGTTTGGCACATACGGACATTGAAATATTCGCACCAGCCCGAGGAGCCGGAAGTATTTATCCTATTGCCTACCGACACATGTTTACAGTTTATGAATAGCTTCACATAAATAGTACTATTTCCTCATAGTACAGTGCAATGTGATGTCCGAAATGGCTGACAAAATTAGGTAATAACACGAAATATATGGAAGGCAATATAAGGTATATGTATAGCTTGGAAATTGTGACCGTTGCTCGCTCGCTCCGCTCGCTCGTAAAAATCTAGTCCAACCTCACAACCGATCCGACACGTTCGCAAATTTGAAATATGTCGCCATCATATCGAATAATGAACGCAAGATGGATTGGTTTTAGGTTAGGCTATAGTTTTCGATCGAGCGCAGCGAGCGAGAGACGCGTATAGGTGTGTCATAAACCAACGGTTTGGCACATACGGACATTGAAATATTCGCACCAGCCCGAGGAGCCGGAAGTATTTATCCTATTGCCTACCGACACATGTTTACAGTTTATGAATAGTTTCACATAAATAGTACTATTTCCTCATAGTACAGTGCAATGTGATGTCCGAAATGGCTGACAAAATTAGGTAATAACACGACATATATGCAAGGCAATATAAGGTGTATGTATAGGTTGGAAATTGTGATCGTTGCTCGCTCGCTCGAAAAAATCTAGTCCAACCTCACAACCGATCCCACACGTTCGCAAATTTGAAATATGTCGCCACCATATCGAATAATGAACGGAAGATGGATTGGTTTTAGGTTAGGCTATAGCTTTCGTGCGAGCGCAGCGAACGAGAGACGCGTAAAGGTGTGTCACAAACCATCCGTTTGGCACATACGGACATTGATATATTCGCACCAGCCCGAGGAGCCGGAAGTATTTATCCTATTGCCTACCGACACATGTTTACAGTTTATGAATAGTTTCACATAAATAGTACTATTTCCTCATAGTACAGTGCAATGTGATGTCCGAAATGGCTGACAAGATTAGGTAATAACACGAAATATATGGAAGGCAATATAAGGTATATGTATAGCTTGGAAATTGTGACCGTTGCTCGCTCGCTCCGCTCGCTCGTAAAAATCTAGTCCAACCTCACAACCGATCCCACACGTTCACAAATTTGAAATATGTCGCCACCATATCGAATAATGAACGGAAGATGGATTGGTTTTAGGTTAGGCTATAGCTTTCGTGCGAGTGCAGCGAACGAGAGACGCGTAAAGGTGTGTCACAAACCAACGGTTTGGCACATACGGACATTGAAATATTCGCACCAGCCCGAGGAGCCGGATGTATTTATCCTATTGCCTACCGACACATGTTTACAGTTTACCAATAGTTTCACATAATTAGTACCGTTTCCTCATAGTACAGTGCAACGTGATGTCCGAAATGGCTGACAAAATTAGGTACAAGCACGAAATATATGCAAGACAATATATGGTATATGTATAGCTTGGAAATTGTGACCGTTGCTCGCTCGCTCCGCTCGCTCGTAAAAATCTAGTCCAACCCCACAACCGATCCGACACCTTCGCCAATTTGAAATATGTCGCCATCATATCGAATAATGAACGGAAGATGGATTGGTTTTAGGTTAGGCTATAGCTTTCGTGCGAGCGCAGCGAGCGAGAGACGCGTATAGGTGTGTCATGAACCAACGGTTTGGCACATACGGACATTGAAATATTCGCACCAGCCCGAGGAGCCGGAAGTATTTATCCTATTGCCTACCGACACATGTTTACAGTTTATGAATAGTTTCACATAAATAGTACTATTTCCACATAGTACAATGCAATGTGATGTCCGAAATGGCTGACAAAATTAGGTAATAACACGAAATATATGGAAGGCAATATCAGGTATATGTATAGCTTGGAAATTGTGACCGTTGCTCGCTCGCTCCGCTCGCTCGAGAAAATCTAGTCCAACCTCACAACCGATCCGACACGTTCGCATATTTGAAATATGTCGCCACCATATCGAATAATGAACGGAAGATGGATTGGTTTTAGGTTAGGCTATAGCTTTCGTGCGAGCGCAGCGAACGAGAGACGCGTAAAGGTGTGTCACAAACCATCCGTTTGGCACATACGGACATTGATATATTCGCACCAGCCCGAGGAGCCGGAAGTATTTATCCTATTGCCTACCGACACATGTTTACAGTTTATGAATAGTTTCACATAAATAGTACTATTTCCTCATAGTACAGTGCAATGTGATGTCCGAAATGGCTGACAAAATTAGGTAATAACACGAAATATATGGAAGGCAATATAAGGTATATGTATAGCTTGGAAATTGTGACCGTTGCTCGCTCGCTCCGCTCGCTCGTAAAAATCTAGTCCAACCTCACAACCGATTCCACACGTTCACAAATTTGAAATATGTCGCCACCATATCGAATAATGAACGGAAGATGGATTGGTTTTAGGTTAGGCTATAGCTTTCGTGCGAGTGCAGCGAACGAGAGACGCGTAAAGGTGTGTCACAAACCAACGGTTTGGCACATACGGACATTGAAATATTCGCACCAGCCCGAGGAGCCGGAAGTATTTATCCTATTGCCTACCGACACATGTTTACTGTTTACCAATAGTTTCACATAATTAGTACCGTTTCCTCATAGTACAGTGCAACGAGATGTCCGAAATGGCTGACAAAATTAGGTACAAGCACGAAATATATGCAAGACAATATATGGTATATGTATAGCTTGGAAATTGTGACCGTTGCTCGCTCGCTCCGCTCGCTCGTAAAAATCTAGTCCAACCCCACAACCGATCCGACACCTTCGCGAATTTGAAATATGTCGCCATCATATCGAATAATGAATGGAAGATGGATTGGTTTTAGGTTAGGCTATAGCTTTCGAGCGAGCGCCGCGAGCGAGAGACGCGTAAAGGTGTGTCATAAACCAACGGTTTGGCACATACGGAGCTTGAAATATTCGCGCCAGCCCGAGGAGCCGGAAGTATTTATCCTATTGCCTACCGACACATGTTTACAGTTTATGAATAGTTTCACATAAATAGTACTATTTCCTCATAGTACAGTGCAATGTGATGTCCGAAATGGCTGACAAAATTAGGTAATAACACGAAATATATGGAAGGCAATATAAGGTATATGTATAGCTTGGAAATTGTGACCGTTGCTCGCTCGCTCCGCTCGCTCGTAAAAATCTAGTCCAACCCCACAACCGATCCGACACCTTCGCAAATTTGAAATATGTCGCCATCATATCGAATAATGAACGGAAGATGGATTGGTTTTAGGTTAGGCTATAGCTTTCGAGCGAGCGCCGCGAGCGAGAGACGCGTAAAGGTGTGTCATAAACCAACGGTTTGGCACATACGGACATTGAAATATTCGCGCCAGCCCGAGGAGCCGGAAGTATTTATCCTATTGCCTACCGACACATGTTTACAGTTTATGAATAGTTTCACATAAATAGTACTATTTCCTCATAGTACAGTGCAATGTGATGTCCGAAATGGCTGACAAAATTAGGTAATAACACGAAATATATGGAAGGCAATATAAGGTATATGTATAGCTTGGAAATTGTGACCGTTGCTCGCTCGCTCCGCTCGCTCGAAAAAATCTAGTCCAACCTCACAACCGATCCGACACGTTCGCATATTTGAAATATGTCGCCACCATATCGAATAATGAACGGAAGATGGATTGGTTTTAGGTTAGGCTATAGCTTTCGTGCGAGCGCAGCGAACGAGAGACGCGTAAAGGTGTGTCACAAACCATCCGTTTGGCACATACGGACATTGATATATTCGCACCAGCCCGAGGAGCCGGAAGTAGTTATCCTATTGCCTACCGACACATGTTTACAGTTTATGAATAGCTTCACATAAATAGTACTATTTCCTCATAGTACAGTGCAATGTGATGTCCGAAATGGCTGACAAAATTAAGTAATAACACGAAATATATGGAAGGCAATATAAGGTATATGTATAGCTTGGAAATTGTGACCGTTGCTCGCTCGCTCCGCTCGCTCGTAAAAATCTAGTCCAACCTCACAACCGATCCCACACGTTCGCAAATTTGAAATATGTCGCCACCATATCGAATAATGAACGGAAGATGGGTTGGTTTTAAGTTAGGCTATAGCGTTCGTGCGGGCGCAGCGAAAGAGAGACGCGTAGAGGTGTGTCACAAACCATCGGTTTGGCACATACGGACATTGATATATTCGCACCAGCCCGAGGAGCCGGAAGTCTTTATCCTATTGCTTTCTGACAAATGTTTACGGTTTACCAATAGTTTAACATAATTAGTACCGTTTCCTCATAGTACAGTGCAACGTGATGTCCGAAATGGCTGACAAAATTAGGTACAAGCACGAAATATATGCAAGACAATATATGGTATATGTACAGCTTGGAAATTGTGACCGTTGCTCGCTCGCTCCGCTCGCTCGTAAAAATCTAGTCCAACCCCACAACCGATCCGACACGTTCGCAAATTTGAAATATGTCGCCATCATATCGAATAATGAACGCAAGATGGATTGGTTTTAGGTTAGGCTATAGTTTTCGAGCGAGCGCAGCGAGCGAGAGACGCGTATAGGTGTGTCATAAACCAACGGTTTGGCACATACGGACATTGAAATATTCGCACCAGCCCGAGGAGCCGGAAGTATTTATCCTATTGCCTACCGACACATGTTTACAGTTTATGAATAGTTTCACATAAATAGTAGTATTTCCTCTTAGTACAGTGCAATGTGATGTCCGAAATGGCTGACAAAATTAGGTAATAACACGACATATATGCAAGGCAATATAAGGTGTATGTATAGGTTGGAAATTGTGATCGTTGCTCGCTCGCTCGAAAAAATCTAGTCCAACCTCACAACCGATCCCACACGTTCGCAAATTTGAAATATGTCGCCACCATATCGAATAATGAACGGAAGATGGATTGGTTTTAGGTTAGGCTATAGCTTTCGTGCGAGTGCAGCGAACGAGAGACGCGTAAAGGTGTGTCACAAACCAACGGTTTGGCACATACGGACATTGAAATATTCGCACCAGCCCGAGGAGCCGGAAGTATTTATCCTATTGCCTACCGACACATGTTTACAGTTTACCAATAGTTTCACATAATTAGTACCGTTTCCTCATAGTACAGTGCAACGTGATGTCCGAAATGGCTGACAAAATTAGGTACAAGCACGAAATATATGCAAGACAATATATGGTATATGTATAGCTTGGAAATTGTGACCGTTGCTCGCTCGCTCCGCTCGCTCGTAAAAATCTAGTCCAACCTCACAACCGATCCCACACGTTCACAAATTTGAAATATGTCGCCACCATATCGAATAATGAACGGAAGATGGATTGGTTTTAGGTTAGGCTATAGCTTTCGTGCGAGTGCAGCGAACGAGAGACGCGTAAAGGTGTGTCACAAACCAACGGTTTGGCACATACGGACATTGAAATATTCGCACCAGCCCGAGGAGCCGGAAGTATTTATCCTATTGCCTACCGACACATGTTTACAGTTTACCAATAGTTTCACATAATTAGTACCGTTTCCTCATAGTACAGTGCAACGTGATGTCCGAAATGGCTCACAAAATTAGGTACAAGCACGAAATATATGCAAGACAATATATGGTATATGTATAGCTTGGAAATTGTGACCGTTGCTCGCTCGCTCCGCTCGCTCGTAAAAATCTAGTCCAACCCCACAACCGATCCGACACCTTCGCCAATTTGAAATATGTCGCCATCATATCGAATAATGAACGGAAGATGGATTGGTTTTAGGTTAGGCTATAGCTTTCGTGCGAGCGCAGCGACCGAGAGACGCGTATAGGTGTGTCATGAACCAACGGTTTGGCGCATACGGACATTGAAATATTCGCACCAGCCCGAGGAGCCGGAAGTATTTATCCTATTGCCTACCGACACATGTTTACAGTTTATGAATAGTTTCACATAAATAGTACTATTTCCACATAGTACAATGCAATGTGATGTCCGAAATGGCTGACAAAATTAGGTAATAACACGAAATATATGGAAGGCAATATCAGGTATATGTATAGCTTGGAAATTGTGACCGTTGCTCGCTCTCTCCGCTCGCTCGAGAAAATCTAGTCCAACCTCACAACCGATCCGACACGTTCGCATATTTGAAATATGTCGCCACCATATCGAATAATGAACGGAAGATGGATTGGTTTTAGGTTAGGCTATAGCTTTCGTGCGAGCGCAGCGAACGAGAGACGCGTAAAGGTGTGTCACAAACCATCCGTTTGGCACATACGGACATTGATATATTCGCACCAGCCCGAGGAGCCGGAAGTATTTATCCTATTGCCTACCGACACATGTTTTACAGTTTATGAATAGCTTCACATAAATAGTACTATTTCCTCATAGTACAGTGCAATGTGATGTCCGAAATGGCTGACAAAATTAGGTAATAACACGAAATATATGTAAGGCAATATAAGGTATATGTATAGCTTGGAAATTGTGACCGTTGCTCGCTCGCTCCGCTCGCTCGTAAAAATCTAGTCCAACCTCACAACCGATCCCACACGTTCGCAAATTTGAAATATGTCGCCACCATATCGAATAATGAACGGAAGATGGGTTGGTTTTAAGTTAGGCTATAGCTTTCGTGCGGGCGCAGCGGAAGAGAGACGCGTAGAGGTGTGTCACAAACCATCGGTTTGGCACATACGGACATTGATATATTCGCACCAGCCCGAGGAGCCGGAAGTCTTTATCCTATTGCTTTCTGACAAATGTTTACGGTTTACCAATAGTTTAACATAATTAGTACCGTTTCCTCATAGTACAGTGCAACGTGATGTCCGAAATGGCTGACAAAATTAGGTACAAGCACGAAATATATGCAAGGCAATATATGGTATATGTACAGCTTGGAAATTGTGACCGTTGCTCGCTCGCTCCGCTCGCTCGTAAAAATCTAGTTCAACCCCACAACCGATCCGACACGTTCGCAAATTTGAAATATGTCGCCATCATATGGAATAATGAACACAAGATGGATTGGTTTTAGGTTAGGCTATAGTTTTCGAGCGAGCGCAGCGAGCGAGAGACGCGTATAGGTGTGTCATAAACCAACGGTTTGGCACATACGGACATTGAAATATTCGCACCAGCCCGAGGAGCCGGAAGTATTTATCCTATTGCCTACCGACACATGTTTACAGTTTATGAATAGTTTCACATAAATAGTACTATTTCCTCATAGTGCAGTGCAATGTGATGTCCGAAATGGCTGACAAAATTAGGTAATAACTCGACATATATGCAAGGCAATATAAGGTGTATGTATAGGTTGGAAATTGTGATCGTTGCTCGCTCGCTCGAAAAAATCTAGTCCAACCTCACAACCGATCCCACACGTTCGCAAATTTGAAATATGTCGCCACCATATCGTATAATGAACGGAAGATGGATTGGTTTTAGGTTAGGCTATAGCTTTCGTGCGAGCGCAGCGAACGAGAGACGCGTAAAGGTGTGTCACAAACCATCCGTTTGGCACATACGGACATTGATATATTCGCACCAGCCCGAGGAGCCGGAAGTATTTATCCTATTGCCTACCGACACATGTTTACAGTTTATGAATAGCTTCACATAAATAGTACTATTTCCTCATAGTACAGTGCAATGTGATGTCCGAAATGGCTGACAAAATTAGGTAATAACACGAAATATATGTAAGGCAATATAAGGTATATGTATAGCTTGGAAATTGTGACCGTTGCTCGCTCGCTCCGCTCGCTCGTAAAAATCTAGTCCAACCTCACAACCGATCCCACACGTTCGCAAATTTGAAATATGTCGCCACCATATCGAATAATGAACGGAAGATGGGTTGGTTTTAAGTTAGGCTATAGCTTTCGTGCGGGCGCAGCGGAAGAGAGACGCGTAGAGGTGTGTCACAAACCATCGGTTTGGCACATACGGACATTGATATATTCGCACCAGCCCGAGGAGTCGGAAGTCTTTATCCTATTGCTTTCTGACAAATGTTTACGGTTTACCAATAGTTTAACATAATTAGTACCGTTTCCTCATAGTACAGTGCAACGTGATGTCCGAAATGGCTGACAAAATTAGGTACAAGCACGAAATATATGCAAGGCAATATATGGTATATGTACAGCTTGGAAATTGTGACCGTTGCTCGCTCGCTCCGCTCGCTCGTAAAAATCTAGTTCAACCCCACAACCGATCCGACACGTTCGCAAATTTGAAATATGTCGCCATCATATCGAATAATGAACACAAGATGGATTGGTTTTAGGTTAGGCTATAGTTTTCGAGCGAGCGCAGCGAGCGAGAGACGCGTATAGGTGTGTCATAAACCAACGGTTTGGCACATACGGACATTGAAATATTCGCACCAGCCCGAGGAGCCGGAAGTATTTATCCTATTGCCTACCGACACATGTTTACAGTTTATGAATAGTTTCACATAAATAGTACTATTTCCTCATAGTGCAGTGCAATGTGATGTCCGAAATGGCTGACAAAATTAGGTAATAACTCGACATATATGCAAGGCAATATAAGGTGTATGTATAGGTTGGAAATTGTGATCGTTGCTCGCTCGCTCGAAAAAATCTAGTCCAACCTCACAACCGATCCCACACGTTCGCAAATTTGAAATATGTCGCCACCATATCGAATAATGAACGGAAGATGGATTGGTTTTAGGTTAGGCTATAGCTTTCGTGCGAGCGCAGCGAACGAGAGACGCGTAAAGGTGTGTCACAAACCACCCGTTTGGCACATACGGACATTGATATATTCGCACCAGCCCGAGGAGCCGGAAGTATTTATCCTATTGCCTACCGACACATGTTTACAGTTTATGAATAGTTTCACATAAATAGTACTATTTCCTCATAGTACAGTGCAATGTGATGTCCGAAATGGCTGACAAAATTAGGTAATAACACGAAATATATGGAAGGCAATATAAGGTATATGTATAGCTTGGAAATTGTGACCGTTGCTCGCTCGCTCCGCTCGCTCGTAAAAATCTAGTCCAACCTCACAACCGATCCCACACGTTCACAAATTTGAAATATGTCGCCACCATATCGAATAATGAACGGAAGATGGATTGGTTTTAGGTTAGGCTATAGCTTTCGTGCGAGTGCAGCGAACGAGAGACGCGTAAAGGTGTGTCACAAACCAACGGTTTGGCACATACGGACATTGAAATATTCGCACCAGCCCGAGGAGCCGGAAGTATTTATCCTATTGCCTACCGACACATGTTTACAGTTTATGAATAGTTTCACATAAATAGTACTATTTCCTCATAGTACAGTGCAATGTGATGTCCGAAATGGCTGACAAAATTAGGTAATAACACGAAATATATGGAAGGCAATATAAGGTATATGTATAGCTTGGAAATTGTGACCGTTGCTCGCTCGCTCCGCTCGCTCGTAAAAATCTAGTCCAACCTCACAACCGATCCCACACGTTCACAAATTTGAAATATGTCGCCACCATATCGAATAATGAACGGAAGATGGATTGGTTTTAGGTTAGGCTATAGCTTTCGTGCGAGTGCAGCGAACGAGAGACGCGTAAAGGTGTGTCACAAACCAACGGTTTGGCACATACGGACATTGAAATATTCGCACCAGCCCGAGGAGCCGGAAGTATTTATCCTATTGCCTACCGACACATGTTTACAGTTTACCAATAGTTTCACATAATTAGTACCGTTTCCTCATAGTACAGTGCAACGTGATGTCCGAAATGGCTGACAAAATTAGGTACAAGCACGAAATATATGCAAGACAATATATGGTATATGTATAGCTTGGAAATTGTGACCGTTGCTCGCTCGCTCCGCTCGCTCGTAAAAATCTAGTCCAACCCCACAACCGATCCGAAACCTTCGCAAATTTGAAATATGTCGCAATCATATCGAATAATGAACGGAAGATGGATTGGTTTTAGGTTAGGCTATAGCTTTCGTGCGAGCGCAGCGAGCGAGAGACGCGTAGAGGTGTGTCATGAACCAACGGTTTGGCACATACGGACATTGAAATATTCGCACCAGCCCGAGGAGCCGGAAGTATTTATCCTATTGCCTACCGATACATGTTTACAGTTTATGAATAGTTTCACATAAATAGTACTATTTCCACATAGTACAATGCAATGTGATGTCCGAAATGGCTGACAAAATTAGGTAATAACACGAAATATATGGAAGGCAATATAAGGTATATGTATAGCTTGGAAATTGTGACCGTTGCTCGCTCTCTCCGCTCGCTCGAGAAAATCTAGTCCAACCTCACAACCGATCCGACACGTTCGCATATTTGAAATATGTCGCCACCATATCGAATAATGAACGGAAGATGGATTGGTTTTAGGTTAGGCTATAGCTTTCGTGCGAGCGCAGCGAACGAGAGACGCGTAAAGGTGTGTCACAAACCATCCGTTTGGCACATACGGACATTGAAATATTCGCACCAGCCCGAGGAGCCGGAAGTATTTATCCTATTGCCTACCGACACATGTTTACAGTTTATGAATAGTTTCACATAAATAGTACTATTTCCTCTTAGTACAGTGCAATGTGATGTCCGAAATGGCTGACAAAATTAGGTAATAACACGACATATATGCAAGGCAATATAAGGTGTATGTATAGGTTGGAAATTGTGATCGTTGCTCGCTCGCTCGAAAAAATCTAGTCCAACCTCACAACCGATCCCACACGTTCGCAAATTTGAAATATGTCGCCACCATATCGAATAATGAACGGAAGATGGATTGGTTTTAGGTTAGGCTATAGCTTTCGTGCGAATGCAGCGAACGAGAGACGCGTAAAGGTGTGTCACAAACCATCCGTTTGGCACATACGGACATTGATATATTCGCACCAGCCCGAGGAGCCGGAAGTATTTATCCTATTGCCTACCGACACATGTTTACAGTTTATGAATAGTTTCACATAAATAGTACTATTTCCTCATAGTACAGTGCAATGTGATGTCCGAAATGGCTGACAAAATTAGGTAATAACACGAAATATATGGAAGGCAATATAAAGTATATGTATAGCTTGGAAATTGTGACCGTTGGTCGCTCGCTCCGCTCGCTCGTAAAAATCTAGTCCAACCTCACAACCGATCCCACACGTTCACAAATTTGAAATATGTCGCCACCATATCGAATAATGAACGGAAGATGGATTGGTTTTAGGTTAGGCTATAGCTTTCGTGCGAGTGCAGCGAACGAGAGACGCGTAAAGGTGTGTCACAAACCAACGGTTTGGCACATACGGACATTGAAATATTCGCACCAGCCCGAGGAGCCGGAAGTATTTATCCTATTGCCTACCGACACATGTTTACAGTTTACCAATAGTTTCACATAATTAGTACCGTTTCCTCATAGTACAGTGCAACGTGATGTCCGAAATGGCTGACAAAATTAGGTACAAGCACGAAATATATGCAAGACAATATATGGTATATGTATAGCTTGGAAATTGTGACCGTTGCTCGCTCGCTCCGCTCGCTCGTAAAAATCTAGTCCAACCTCACAACCGATCCCACACGTTCACAAATTTGAAATATGTCGCCACCATATCGAATAATGAACGGAAGATGGATTGGTTTTAGGTTAGGCTATAGCTTTCGTGCGAGTGCAGCGAACGAGAGACGCGTAAAGGTGTGTCACAAACCAACGGTTTGGCACATACGGACATTGAAATATTCGCACCAGCCCGAGGAGCCGGAAGTATTTATCCTATTGCCTACCGACACATGTTTACAGTTTACCAATAGTTTCACATAATTAGTACCGTTTCCTCATAGTACAGTGCAACGTGATGTCCGAAATGGCTGACAAAATTAGGTACAAGCACGAAATATATGCAAGACAATATATGGTATATGTATAGCTTGGAAATTGTGACCGTTGCTCGCTCGCTCCGCTCGCTCGTAAAAATCTAGTCCAACCCCACAACCGATCCGACACCTTCGCCAATTTGAAATATGTCGCCATCATATCGAATAATGAACGGAAGATGGATTGGTTTTAGGTTAGGCTATAGCTTTCGTGCGAGCGCAGCGACCGAGAGACGCGTATAGGTGTGTCATGAACCAACGGTTTGGCACATACGGACATTGAAATATTCGCACCAGCCCGAGGAGCCGGAAGTATTTATCCTATTGCCTACCGACACATGTTTACAGTTTATGAATAGTTTCACATAAATAGTACTATTTCCACATAGTACAATGCAATGTGATGTCCGAAATGGCTGACAAAATTAGGTAATAACACGAAATATATGGAAGGCAATATCAGGTATATGTATAGCTTGGAAATTGTGACCGTTGCTCGCTCTCTCCGCTCGCTCGAGAAAATCTAGTCCAACCTCACAACCGATCCGACACGTTCGCATATTTGAAATATGTCGCCACCATATCGAATAATGAACGGAAGATGGATTGGTTTTAGGTTAGGCTATAGCTTTCGTGCGAGCGCAGCGAACGAGAGACGCGTAAAGGTGTGTCACAAACCATCCGTTTGGCACATACGGACATTGATATATTCGCACCAGCCCGAGGAGCCGGAAGTATTTATCCTATTGCCTACCGACACATGTTTACAGTTTATGAATAGCTTCACATAAATAGTACTATTTCCTCATAGTACAGTGCAATGTGATGTCCGAAATGGCTGACAAAATTAGGTAATAACACGAAATATATGTAAGGCAATATAAGGTATATGTATAGCTTGGAAATTGTGACCGTTGCTCGCTCGCTCCGCTCGCTCGTAAAAATCTAGTCCAACCTCACAACCGATCCCACACGTTCGCAAATTTGAAATATGTCGCCACCATATCGAATAATGAACGGAAGATGGGTTGGTTTTAAGTTAGGCTATAGCTTTCGTGCGGGCGCAGCGGAAGAGAGACGCGTAGAGGTGTGTCACAAACCATCGGTTTGGCACATACGGACATTGATATATTCGCACCAGCCCGAGGAGTCGGAAGTCTTTATCCTATTGCTTTCTGACAAATGTTTACGGTTTACCAATAGTTTAACATAATTAGTACCGTTTCCTCATAGTACAGTGCAACGTGATGTCCGAAATGGCTGACAAAATTAGGTACAAGCACGAAATATATGCAAGGCAATATATGGTATATGTACAGCTTGGAAATTGTGACCGTTGCTCGCTCGCTCCGCTCGCTCGTAAAAATCTAGTTCAACCCCACAACCGATCCGACACGTTCGCAAATTTGAAATATGTCGCCATCATATCGAATAATGAACACAAGATGGATTGGTTTTAGGTTAGGCTATAGTTTTCGAGCGAGCGCAGCGAGCGAGAGACGCGTATAGGTGTGTCATAAACCAACGGTTTGGCACATACGGACATTGAAATATTCGCACCAGCCCGAGGAGCCGGAAGTATTTATCCTATTGCCTACCGACACATGTTTACAGTTTATGAATAGTTTCACATAAATAGTACTATTTCCTCATAGTGCAGTGCAATGTGATGTCCGAAATGGCTGACAAAATTAGGTAATAACTCGACATATATGCAAGGCAATATAAGGTGTATGTATAGGTTGGAAATTGTGATCGTTGCTCGCTCGCTCGAAAAAATCTAGTTCAACCTCACAACCGATCCCACACGTTCGCAAATTTGAAATATGTCGCCACCATATCGAATAATGAACGGAAGATGGATTGGTTTTAGGTTAGGCTATAGCTTTCGTGCGAGCGCAGCGAACGAGAGACGCGTAAAGGTGTGTCACAAACCATCCGTTTGGCACATACGGACATTGATATATTCGCACCAGCCCGAGGAGCCGGAAGTATTTATCCTATTGCCTACCGACACATGTTTACAGTTTATGAATAGTTTCACATAAATAGTACTATTTCCTCATAGTACAGTGCAATGTGATGTCCGAAATGGCTGACAAAATTAGGTAATAACACGAAATATATGGAAGGCAATATAAGGTATATGTATAGCTTGGAAATTGTGACCGTTGCTCGATCGCTCCGCTCGCTCGTAAAAATCTAGTCCAACCTCACAACCGATCCCACACGTTCACAAATTTGAAATATGTCGCCACCATATCGAATAATGAACGGAAGATGGATTGGTTTTAGGTTAGGCTATAGCTTTCGTGCGAGTGCAGCGAACGAGAGACGCGTAAAGGTGTGTCACAAACCAACGGTTTGGCACATACGGACATTGAAATATTCGCACCAGCCCGAGGAGCCGGAAGTATTTATCCTATTGCCTACCGACACATGTTTACAGTTTACCAATAGTTTCACATAATTAGTACCGTTTCCTCATAGTACAGTGCAACGTGATGTCCGAAATGGCTGACAAAATTAGGTACAAGCACGAAATATATGCAAGACAATATATGGTATATGTATAGCTTGGAAATTGTGACCGTTGCTCGCTCGCTCCGCTCGCTCGTAAAAATCTAGTCCAACCCCACAACCGATCCGACACCTTCGCCAATTTGAAATATGTCGCCATCATATCGAATAATGAACGGAAGATGGATTGGTTTTAGGTTAGGCTATAGCTTTCGTGCGAGCGCAGCGACCGAGAGACGCGTATAGGTGTGTCATGAACCAACGGTTTGGAACATACGGACATTGAAATATTCGCACCAGCCCGAGGAGCCGGAAGTATTTATCCTATTGCCTACCGACACATGTTTACAGTTTATGAATAGTTTCACATAAATAGTACTATTTCCACATAGTACAATGCAATGTGATGTCCGAAATGGCTGACAAAATTAGGTAATAACACGAAATATATGGAAGGCAATATCAGGTATATGTATAGCTTGGAAATTGTGACCGTTGCTCGCTCTCTCCGCTCGCTCGAGAAAATCTAGTCCAACCTCACAACCGATCCGACACGTTCGCATATTTGAAATATGTCGCCACCATATCGAATAATGAACGGAAGATGGATTGGTTTTAGGTTAGGCTATAGTTTTCGAGCGAGCGCAGCGAGCGAGAGACGCGTATAGGTGTGTCATAAACCAACGGTTTGGCACATACGGACATTGAAATATTCGCACCAGCCCGAGGAGCCGGAAGTATTTATCCTATTGCCTACCGACACATGTTTACAGTTTATGAATAGTTTCACATAAATAGTACTATTTCCTCATAGTGCAGTGCAATGTGATGTCCGAAATGGCTGACAAAATTAGGTAATAACTCGACATATATGCAAGGCAATATAAGGTGTATGTATAGGTTGGAAATTGTGATCGTTGCTCGCTCGCTCGAAAAAATCTAGTCCAACCTCACAACCGATCCCACACGTTCGCAAATTTGAAATATGTCGCCACCATATCGAATAATGAACGGAAGATGGATTGGTTTTAGGTTAGGCTATAGCTTTCGTGCGAGCGCAGCGAACGAGAGACGCGTAAAGGTGTGTCACAAACCATCCGTTTGGCACATACGGACATTGATATATTCGCACCAGCCCGAGGAGCCGGAAGTATTTATCCTATTGCCTACCGACACATGTTTACAGTTTATGAATAGTTTCACATAAATAGTACTATTTCCTCATAGTACAGTGCAATGTGATGTCCGAAATGGCTGACAAAATTAGGTAATAACACGAAATATATGGAAGGCAATATAAGGTATATGTATAGCTTGGAAATTGTGACCGTTGCTCGCTCGCTCCGCTCGCTCGTAAAAATCTAGTCCAACCTCACAACCGATCCCACACGTTCACAAATTTGAAATATGTCGCCACCATATCGAATAATGAACGGAAGATGGATTGGTTTTAGGTTAGGCTATAGCTTTCGTGCGAGTGCAGCGAACGAGAGACGCGTAAAGGTGTGTCACAAACCAACGGTTTGGCACATACGGACATTGAAATATTCGCACCAGCCCGAGGAGCCGGAAGTATTTATCCTATTGCCTACCGACACATGTTTACAGTTTACCAATAGTTTCACATAATTAGTACCGTTTCCTCATAGTACAGTGCAACGTGATGTCCGAAATGGCTGACAAAATTAGGTACAAGCACGAAATATATGCAAGACAATATATGGTATATGTATAGCTTGGAAATTGTGACCGTTGCTCGCTCGCTCCGCTCGCTCGTAAAAATCTAGTCCAACCCCACAACCGATCCGACACCTTCGCAAATTTGAAATATGTCGCCATCATAACGAATAATGAACGGAAGATGGATTGGTTTTAGGTTAGGCTATAGCTTTCGTGCGAGCGCAGCGAGCGAGAGACGCGTAAAGGTGTGTCACAAACCAACGGTTTGGCACATACGGACATTGAAATATTCGCACCAGCCCGAGGAGCCGGAAGTATTTATCCTATTGCCTACCGACACATGTTTACAGTTTACCAATAGTTTCACATAATTAGTACCGTTTCCTCATAGTACAGTGCAACGTGATGTCCGAAATGGCTGACAAAATTAGGTACAAGCACGAAATATATGCAAGACAATATATGGTATATGTATAGCTTGGAAATTGTGACCGTTGCTCGCTCGCTCCGCTCGCTCGTAAAAATCTAGTCCAACCCCACAACCGATCCGAAACCTTCGCAAAATTGAAATATGTCGCAATCATATCGAATAATGAACGGAAGATGGATTGGTTTTAGGTTAGGCTATAGCTTTCGTGCGAGCGCAGCGAGCGAGAGACGCGTAGAGGTGTGTCATGAACCAACGGTTTGGCACATACGGACATTGAAATATTCGCACCAGCCCGAGGAGCCGGAAGTATTTATCCTATTGCCTACCGATACATGTTTACAGTTTATGAATAGTTTCACATAAATAGTACTATTTCCACATAGTACAATGCAATGTGATGTCCGAAATGGCTGACAAAATTAGGTAATAACACGAAATATATGGAAGGCAATATAAGGTATATGTATAGCTTGGAAATTGTGACCGTTGCTCGCTCTCTCCGCTCGCTCGAGAAAATCTAGTCCAACCTCACAACCGATCCGACACGTTCGCATATTTGAAATATGTCGCCACCATATCGAATAATGAACGGAAGATGGATTGGTTTTAGGTTAGGCTATAGCTTTCGTGCGAGCGCAGCGAACGAGAGACGCGTAAAGGTGTGTCACAAACCATCCGTTTGGCACATACGGACATTGATATATTCGCACCAGCCCGAGGAGCCGGAAGTATTTATCCTATTGCCTACCGTCACATGTTTACAGTTTATGAATAGCTTCACATAAATAGTACTATTTCCTCATAGTACAGTGCAATGTGATGTCCGAAATGGCTGACAAAATTAGGTAATAACACGAAATATATGTAAGGCAATATAAGGTATATGTATAGCTTGGAAATTGTGACCGTTGCTCGCTCGCTCCGCTCGCTCGTAAAAATCTAGTCCAACCTCACAACCGATCCCACACGTTCGCAAATTTGAAATATGTCGCCACCATATCGAATAATGAACGGAAGATGGGTTGGTTTTAAGTTAGGCTATAGCTTTCGTGCGGGCGCAGCGGAAGAGAGACGCGTAGAGGTGTGTCACAAACCATCGGTTTGGCACATACGGACATTGATATATTCGCACCAGCCCGAGGAGCCGGAAGTCTTTATCCTATTGCTTTCTGACAAATGTTTACGGTTTACCAATAGTTTAACATAATTAGTACCGTTTCCTCATAGTACAGTGCAACGTGATGTCCGAAATGGCTGACAAAATTAGGTACAAGCACGAAATATATGCAAGGCAATATATGGTATATGTACAGCTTGGAAATTGTGACCGATGCTCGCTCGCTCCGCTCGCTCGTAAAAATCTAGTTCAATCCCACAACCGATCCGACACGTTCGCAAATTTGAAATATGTCGCCATCATATCGAATAATGAACGCAAGATGGATTGGTTTTAGGTTAGGCTATAGTTTTCGAGCGAGCGCAGCGAGCGAGAGACGCGTATAGGTGTGTCATAAACCAACGGTTTGGCACATACGGACATTGAAATATTCGCACCAGCCCGAGGAGCCGGAAGTATTTATCCTATTGCCTACCGACACATGTTTACAGTTTATGAATAGTTTCACATAAATAGTACTATTTCCTCATAGTGCAGTGCAATGTGATGTCCGAAATGGCTGACAAAATTAGGTAATAACTCGACATATATGCAAGGCAATATAAGGTGTATGTATAGGTTGGAAATTGTGATCGTTGCTCGCTCGCTCGAAAAAATCTAGTCCAACCTCACAACCGATCCCACACGTTCGCAAATTTGAAATATGTCGCCACCATATCGAATAATGAACGGAAGATGGATTGGATTTAGGTTAGGCTATAGCTTTCGTGCGAGCGCAGCGAACGAGAGACGCGTAAAGGTGTGTCACAAACCATCCGTTTGGCACATACGGACATTGATATATTCGCACCAGCCCGAGGAGCCGGAAGTATTTATCCTATTGCCTACCGACACATGTTTACAGTTTATGAATAGTTTCACATAAATAGTACTATTTCCTCATAGTACAGTGCAATGTGATGTCCGAAATGGCTGACAAAATTAGGTAATAACACGAAATATATGGAAGGCAATATAAGGTATATGTATAGCTTGGAAATTGTGACCGTTGCTCGCTCGCTCCGCTCGCTCGTAAAAATCTAGTCCAACCTCACAACCGATCCCACACTTTCACAAATTTGAAATATGTCGCCACCATATCGAATAATGAACGGAAGATGGATTGGTTTTAGGTTAGGCTATAGCTTTCGTGCGAGTGCAGCGAACGAGAGACGCGTAAAGGTGTGTCACAAACCAACGGTTTGGCACATACGGACATTGAAATATTCGCACCAGCCCGAGGAGCCGGAAGTATTTATCCTATTGCCTACCGACACATGTTTACAGTTTACCAATAGTTTCACATAATTAGTACCGTTTCCTCATAGTACAGTGCAACGTGATGTCCGAAATGGCTGACAAAATTAGGTACAAGCACGAAATATATGCAAGACAATATATGGTATATGTATAGCTTGGAAATTGTGACCGTTGCTCGCTCGCTCCGCTCGCTCGTAAAAATCTAGTCCAACCCCACAACCGATCCGAAACCTTCGCAAATTTGAAATATGTCGCCATCATATCGAATAATGAACGGAAGATGGATTGGTTTTAGGTTGGGCTATAGCTTTCGTGCGAGCGCAGCGAGCGAGAGACGCGTAGAGGTGTGTCATGAACCAACGGTTTGGCACATACGGACATTGAAATATTCGCACCAGCCCGAGGAGCCGGAAGTATTTATCCTATTGCCTACCGATACATGTTTACAGTTTATGAATAGTTTCACATAAATAGTACTATTTCCACATAGTACAATGCAATGTGATGTCCGAAATGGCTGACAAAATTAGGTAATAACACGAAATATATGGAAGGCAATATAAGGTATATGTATAGCTTGGAAATTGTGACCGTTGCTCGCTCGCTCCGCTCGCTCGAAAATATCTAGTCCAACCTCACAACCGATCCGACACGTTCGCATATTTGAAATATGTCGCCACCATATCGAATAATGAACGGAAGATGGATTGGTTTTAAGTTAGGCTATAGCTTTCGTGCGGGCGCAGCGAACGAGAGACGCGTAAATGTGTGTCACAAACCATCGGTTTGGCACATACGGACATTGATATATTCGCACCAGCCCGAGGAGCCGGAAGTCTTTATCCTATTGCTTTCTGACAAATGTTTACGGTTTACCAATAGTTCAACATAATTAGTACCGTTTCCTCATAGTACAGTGCAACGTGATGTCCGAAGTGGCTGACAAAATTAGGTACAAGCACGAAATATATGCAAGACAATATATGGTATATGTACAGCTTGGAAATTGTGACCGTTGCTCGCTCGCTCCGCTCGCTCGTAAAAATCTAGTTCAACCCCACAACCGATCCGACACGTTCGCAAATTTGAAATATGTCGCCATCATATCGAATAATGAACGCAAGACGGATTGGTTTTAGGTTAGGCTATAGTTTTCGAGCGAGCGCAGCGAGCGAGAGACGCGTATAGGTGTGTCATAAACCAACGGTTTGGCACATACGGACATTGAAATATTCGCACCAGCCCGAGGAGCCGGAAGTATTTATCCTATTGCCTACCGACACATGTTTACAGTTTATGAATAGTTTCACATAAATAGTACTATTTCCTCATAGTACAGTGCAATGTGATGTCCGAAATGGCTGACAAAATTAGGTAATAACTCGACATATATGCAAGGCAATATAAGGTGTATGTATAGGTTGGAAATTGTGATCGTTGCTCGCTCGCTCGAAAAAATCTAGTCCAACCTCACAACCGATCCCACACGTTCGCAAATTTGAAATATGTCGCCACCATATCGAATAATGAACGGAAGATGGATTGGTTTTAGGTTAGGCTATAGCTTTCGTGCGAGCGCAGCGAACGAGAGACGCGTAAAGGTGTGTCACAAACCATCCGTTTGGCACATACGGACATTGATATATACGCACCAGCCCGAGGAGCCGGAAGTATTTATCCTATTGCCTACCGACACATGTTTACAGTTTATGAATAGTTTCACATAAATAGTACTATTTCCTCATAGTACAGTGCAATGTGATGTCCGAAATGGCTGACAAAATTAGGTAATAACACGAAATATATGGAAGGCAATATAAGGTATATGTATAGCTTGGAAATTGTGACCGTTGCTCGCTCGCTCCGCTCGCTCGTAAAAATCTAGTCCAACCTCACAACCGATCCCACACGTTCACAAATTTGAAATATGTCGCCACCATATCGAATAATGAACGGAAGATGGATTGGTTTTAGGTTAGGCTATAGCTTTCGTGCGAGTGCAGCGAACGAGAGACGCGTAAAGGTGTGTCACAAACCAACGGTTTGGCACATACGGACATTGAAATATTCGCACCAGCCCGAGGAGCCGGAAGTATTTATCCTATTGCCTACCGACACATGTTTACAGTTTACCAATAGTTTCACATAATTAGTACCGTTTCCTCATAGTACAGTGCAACGTGATGTCCGAAATGGCTGACAAAATTAGGTACAAGCACGAAATATATGCAAGACAATATATGGTATATGTATAGCTTGGAAATTGTGACCGTTGCTCGCTCGCTCCGCTCGCTCGTAAAAATCTAGTCCAACCCCACAACCGATCCGACACCTTCGCAAATTTGAAATATGTCGCCATCATATCGAATAATGAACGGAAGATGGATTGGTTTTAGGTTAGGCTATAGCTTTCGTGCGAGCGCAGCGAGCGAGAGGCGCGTATAGGTGTGTCATGAACCAACGGTTTGGCACATACGGACATTGAAATATTCGCACCAGCCTGAGGAGCCGGAAGTATTTATCCTATTGCCTACCGACACATGTTTACAGTTTATGAATAGTTTCACATAAATAGTACTATTTCCACATAGTACAATGCAATGTGATGTCCGAAATGGCTGACAAAATTAGGTAATAACACGACATGTATGCAAGGCAATATAAGGTGTATGTATAGGTTGGAAATTGTGATCGTTGCTCGCTCGCTCCGCTCGCTCGAAAAAATCTAGTCCAACCTCACAACCGATCCGACACGTTCGCAAATTTGAAATATGTCGCCACCATATCGAATAATGAACGGAAGATGGAATGGTTTTAGGTTAGGCTATAGCTTTCGTGCGAGCGCAGCGAACGAGAGACGCGTAAAGGTGTGTCACAAACCAACGGTTTGGCACATACGGACATTGAAATATTCGCACCAGCCCGAGGAGCCGGAAGTCTTTATCCTATTGCCTTCTGACAAATGTTTACGGTTTACCAATATTTTCACATAATTAGTACCGTTTCCTCATAGTACAGTGCAACGTGATGTCCGAAATGGCTGACAAAATTAGGTACAAGCACGAAATATATGCAAGACAATATATGGTATATGTATAGCTTGCAAATTGTGACCGTTGCTCGCTCGATCCGCTCGCTCGTAAAAATCTAGTCCAACCTCACAACCGATCCGACACGTTCGCAAATTTGAAATATGTCGCCATCATATCGAATAATGAACGCAAGATGGATTGGTTTTAGGTTAGGCTATAGTTTTCGAGCGAGCGCAGCGAGCGAGAGACGCGTATAGGTGTGTCATAAACAAACGGTTTGGCACATACGGCATTGAAATATTCGCACCAGCCCGAGGAGCCGGAAGTATTTATCCTATTGCCTACCGACACATGTTTACAGTTTATAAATAGTTTCACATAAATAGTACTATTTCCTCATAGTACAGTGCAATGTGATGTCCGAAATGGCTGACAAAATTAGGTAATAACACGAAATATATGGAAGGCAATATAAGGTATATGTATAGCTTGGAAATTGTGACCGTTGCTCGCTCGCTCCGCTCGCTCGAAAAAATCTAGTCCAACCTCACAACCGATCCGACACGTTCGCAAATTTGAAATATGTCGCCACCATAACGAATAATGAACGGAAGATGGATTGGTTTTAGGTTAGGCTATAGCTTTCGTGCGATCGCAGCGAACGAGAGACGCGTAAAGGTGTGTCACAAACCATCCGTTTGGCACATACGGACATTGATATATTCGCACCAGCCCGAGGAGCCGGAAGTATTTATCCTATTGCCTACCGACACATGTTTACAGCTTATGAATGGTTTCACATAAATAGTACTATTTCCTCATAGTACAGTGCAATGTGATGTCCGAAATGGCTGACAAAATTAGGTAATAACACGAAATATATGCAAGACAATATATGGTATATGTATAGCTTGGAAATTGTGACCGTTGCTCGCTCGCTCCGCTCGCTCGAAAAAATCTAGCCCAACCTCACAACCGATCCGACACGTTCGCAAATTTGAAATATGTCGCCACCATATCGAATAATGAACGGAAGATGGATTGGTTTTAGGTTAGGCTATAGATTTCGTGCGAGCGCCGCGAGCGAGAGACGCGTAAAGGTGTGTCATAAACCAACGGTTTGGCACATACGGACATTGAAATATTCGCACCAGCCCGAGGAGCCGGAAGTATTTATCCTATTGCCTACCGACACATGTTTACAGTTTATGAATAGTTTCACATAAATAGTACTATTTCCTCATAGTGCAGTGCAATGTGATGTCCGAAATGGCTGACAAAATTAGGTAATAACTCGACATATATGCAAGGCAATATAAGGTGTATGTATAGGTTGGAAATTGTGATCGTTGCTCGCTCGCTCGAAAAAATCTAGTCCAACCTCACAACCGATCCCACACGTTCGCAAATTTGAAATATGTCGCCACCATATCGAATAATGAACGGAAGATGGATTGGATTTAGGTTAGGCTATAGCTTTCGTGCGAGCGCAGCGAACGAGAGACGCGTAAAGGTGTGTCACAAACCATCCGTTTGGCACATACGGACATTGATATATTCGCACCAGCCCGAGGAGCCGGAAGTATTTATCCTATTGCCTACCGACACATGTTTACAGTTTATGAATAGTTTCACATAAATAGTACTATTTCCTCATAGTACAGTGCAATGTGATGTCCGAAATGGCTGACAAAATTAGGTAATAACACGAAATATATGGAAGGCAATATAAGGTATATGTATAGCTTGGAAATTGTGACCGTTGCTCGCTCGCTCCGCTCGCTCGTAAAAATCTAGTCCAACCTCACAACCGATCCCACACTTTCACAAATTTGAAATATGTCGCCACCATATCGAATAATGAACGGAAGATGGATTGGTTTTAGGTTAGGCTATAGCTTTCGTGCGAGTGCAGCGAACGAGAGACGCGTAAAGGTGTGTCACAAACCAACGGTTTGGCACATACGGACATTGAAATATTCGCACCAGCCCGAGGAGCCGGAAGTATTTATCCTATTGCCTACCGACACATGTTTACAGTTTACCAATAGTTTCACATAATTAGTACCGTTTCCTCATAGTACAGTGCAACGTGATGTCCGAAATGGCTGACAAAATTAGGTACAAGCACGAAATATATGCAAGACAATATATGGTATATGTATAGCTTGGAAATTGTGACCGTTGCTCGCTCGCTCCGCTCGCTCGTAAAAATCTAGTCCAACCCCACAACCGATCCGAAACCTTCGCAAATTTGAAATATGTCGCCATCATATCGAATAATGAACGGAAGATGGATTGGTTTTAGGTTGGGCTATAGCTTTCGTGCGAGCGCAGCGAGCGAGAGACGCGTAGAGGTGTGTCATGAACCAACGGTTTGGCACATACGGACATTGAAATATTCGCACCAGCCCGAGGAGCCGGAAGTATTTATCCTATTGCCTACCGATACATGTTTACAGTTTATGAATAGTTTCACATAAATAGTACTATTTCCACATAGTACAATGCAATGTGATGTCCGAAATGGCTGACAAAATTAGGTAATAACACGAAATATATGGAAGGCAATATAAGGTATATGTATAGCTTGGAAATTGTGACCGTTGCTCGCTCGCTCCGCTCGCTCGAAAATATCTAGTCCAACCTCACAACCGATCCGACACGTTCGCATATTTGAAATATGTCGCCACCATATCGAATAATGAACGGAAGATGGATTGGTTTTAAGTTAGGCTATAGCTTTCGTGCGGGCGCAGCGAACGAGAGACGCGTAAATGTGTGTCACAAACCATCGGTTTGGCACATACGGACATTGATATATTCGCACCAGCCCGAGGAGCCGGAAGTCTTTATCCTATTGCTTTCTGACAAATGTTTACGGTTTACCAATAGTTCAACATAATTAGTACCGTTTCCTCATAGTACAGTGCAACGTGATGTCCGAAGTGGCTGACAAAATTAGGTACAAGCACGAAATATATGCAAGACAATATATGGTATATGTACAGCTTGGAAATTGTGACCGTTGCTCGCTCGCTCCGCTCGCTCGTAAAAATCTAGTTCAACCCCACAACCGATCCGACACGTTCGCAAATTTGAAATATGTCGCCATCATATCGAATAATGAACGCAAGACGGATTGGTTTTAGGTTAGGCTATAGTTTTCGAGCGAGCGCAGCGAGCGAGAGACGCGTATAGGTGTGTCATAAACCAACGGTTTGGCACATACGGACATTGAAATATTCGCACCAGCCCGAGGAGCCGGAAGTATTTATCCTATTGCCTACCGACACATGTTTACAGTTTATGAATAGTTTCACATAAATAGTACTATTTCCTCATAGTACAGTGCAATGTGATGTCCGAAATGGCTGACAAAATTAGGTAATAACTCGACATATATGCAAGGCAATATAAGGTGTATGTATAGGTTGGAAATTGTGATCGTTGCTCGCTCGCTCGAAAAAATCTAGTCCAACCTCACAACCGATCCCACACGTTCGCAAATTTGAAATATGTCGCCACCATATCGAATAATGAACGGAAGATGGATTGGTTTTAGGTTAGGCTATAGCTTTCGTGCGAGCGCAGCGAACGAGAGACGCGTAAAGGTGTGTCACAAACCATCCGTTTGGCACATACGGACATTGATATATACGCACCAGCCCGAGGAGCCGGAAGTATTTATCCTATTGCCTACCGACACATGTTTACAGTTTATGAATAGTTTCACATAAATAGTACTATTTCCTCATAGTACAGTGCAATGTGATGTCCGAAATGGCTGACAAAATTAGGTAATAACACGAAATATATGGAAGGCAATATAAGGTATATGTATAGCTTGGAAATTGTGACCGTTGCTCGCTCGCTCCGCTCGCTCGTAAAAATCTAGTCCAACCTCACAACCGATCCCACACGTTCACAAATTTGAAATATGTCGCCACCATATCGAATAATGAACGGAAGATGGATTGGTTTTAGGTTAGGCTATAGCTTTCGTGCGAGTGCAGCGAACGAGAGACGCGTAAAGGTGTGTCACAAACCAACGGTTTGGCACATACGGACATTGAAATATTCGCACCAGCCCGAGGAGCCGGAAGTATTTATCCTATTGCCTACCGACACATGTTTACAGTTTACCAATAGTTTCACATAATTAGTACCGTTTCCTCATAGTACAGTGCAACGTGATGTCCGAAATGGCTGACAAAATTAGGTACAAGCACGAAATATATGCAAGACAATATATGGTATATGTATAGCTTGGAAATTGTGACCGTTGCTCGCTCGCTCCGCTCGCTCGTAAAAATCTAGTCCAACCCCACAACCGATCCGACACCTTCGCAAATTTGAAATATGTCGCCATCATATCGAATAATGAACGGAAGATGGATTGGTTTTAGGTTAGGCTATAGCTTTCGTGCGAGCGCAGCGAGCGAGAGGCGCGTATAGGTGTGTCATGAACCAACGGTTTGGCACATACGGACATTGAAATATTCGCACCAGCCTGAGGAGCCGGAAGTATTTATCCTATTGCCTACCGACACATGTTTACAGTTTATGAATAGTTTCACATAAATAGTACTATTTCCACATAGTACAATGCAATGTGATGTCCGAAATGGCTGACAAAATTAGGTAATAACACGACATGTATGCAAGGCAATATAAGGTGTATGTATAGGTTGGAAATTGTGATCGTTGCTCGCTCGCTCCGCTCGCTCGAAAAAATCTAGTCCAACCTCACAACCGATCCGACACGTTCGCAAATTTGAAATATGTCGCCACCATATCGAATAATGAACGGAAGATGGAATGGTTTTAGGTTAGGCTATAGCTTTCGTGCGAGCGCAGCGAACGAGAGACGCGTAAAGGTGTGTCACAAACCAACGGTTTGGCACATACGGACATTGAAATATTCGCACCAGCCCGAGGAGCCGGAAGTCTTTATCCTATTGCCTTCTGACAAATGTTTACGGTTTACCAATATTTTCACATAATTAGTACCGTTTCCTCATAGTACAGTGCAACGTGATGTCCGAAATGGCTGACAAAATTAGGTACAAGCACGAAATATATGCAAGACAATATATGGTATATGTATAGCTTGCAAATTGTGACCGTTGCTCGCTCGATCCGCTCGCTCGTAAAAATCTAGTCCAACCTCACAACCGATCCGACACGTTCGCAAATTTGAAATATGTCGCCATCATATCGAATAATGAACGCAAGATGGATTGGTTTTAGGTTAGGCTATAGTTTTCGAGCGAGCGCAGCGAGCGAGAGACGCGTATAGGTGTGTCATAAACAAACGGTTTGGCACATACGGCATTGAAATATTCGCACCAGCCCGAGGAGCCGGAAGTATTTATCCTATTGCCTACCGACACATGTTTACAGTTTATAAATAGTTTCACATAAATAGTACTATTTCCTCATAGTACAGTGCAATGTGATGTCCGAAATGGCTGACAAAATTAGGTAATAACACGAAATATATGGAAGGCAATATAAGGTATATGTATAGCTTGGAAATTGTGACCGTTGCTCGCTCGCTCCGCTCGCTCGAAAAAATCTAGTCCAACCTCACAACCGATCCGACACGTTCGCAAATTTGAAATATGTCGCCACCATAACGAATAATGAACGGAAGATGGATTGGTTTTAGGTTAGGCTATAGCTTTCGTGCGATCGCAGCGAACGAGAGACGCGTAAAGGTGTGTCACAAACCATCCGTTTGGCACATACGGACATTGATATATTCGCACCAGCCCGAGGAGCCGGAAGTATTTATCCTATTGCCTACCGACACATGTTTACAGCTTATGAATGGTTTCACATAAATAGTACTATTTCCTCATAGTACAGTGCAATGTGATGTCCGAAATGGCTGACAAAATTAGGTAATAACACGAAATATATGCAAGACAATATATGGTATATGTATAGCTTGGAAATTGTGACCGTTGCTCGCTCGCTCCGCTCGCTCGAAAAAATCTAGCCCAACCTCACAACCGATCCGACACGTTCGCAAATTTGAAATATGTCGCCACCATATCGAATAATGAACGGAAGATGGATTGGTTTTAGGTTAGGCTATAGATTTCGTGCGAGCGCCGCGAGCGAGAGACGCGTAAAGGTGTGTCATAAACCAACGGTTTGGCACATACGGACATTGAAATATTCGCACCAGCCCGAGGAGCCGGAAGTATTTATCCTATTGCCTACCGACACATGTTTACAGTTTATGAATAGTTACACATAAATAGTACTATTTCCTCATAGTACAGTGCAATGTGATGTCCGAAATGGCTGACAATATTAGGTAATAACACGAAATATATGGAAGGCAATATAAGGTATATGTATAGCTTGGAAATTGTGACCGTTGCTCGCTCGCTCCGCTCGCTCGAAAAAATCTAGTCCAACCTCACAACCGATCCGACACGTTCGCAAATTTGAAATATGTCGCCACCATATCGAATAATGAACGGAAGATGGATTGGTTTTAGGTTATGCTATAGCTTTCGTGCGAGCGCAGCGAACGAGAGACGCGTAAAGGTGTGTCACAAACCATCCGTTTGGCACATACGGACATTGATATATTCGCACCAGCCCGAGGAGCCGGAAGTATTTATCCTATTGCCTACCGACACATGTTTACAGTTTATGAATGGTTTCACATAAATAGTACTATTTCCTCATAGTACAGTGCAATGTGATGTCCGAAATGGCTGACAAAATTAGGTAATAACACGAAATATATGGAAGGCAATATAAGGTATATGTATAGCTTGGAAATTGTGACCGTTGCTCGCTTGATCCGCTCGCTCGTAAAAATCTAGTCCAACCTCACAACCGATCCGACACGTTCGCTAATTTGAAATATGTCGCCATCATATCGAATAATGAACGCAAATGGATTGGTTTTAGGTTAGGCTATAGTTTTCGAGCGAGCGCAGCGAGCGAGAGACGCGTATAGGTGTGTCATAAACAAACGGTTTGGCACATACGGCATTGAAATGTTCGCACCAGCCCGAGGAGCCGGAAGTATTTATCCTATTGCCTACCGACACATGTTTACAGTTTATAAATAGTTTCACATAAATAGTACTATTTCCTCATAGTACAGTGCAATGTGATGTCCGAAATGGCTGACAAAATTAGGTAATAACACGAAATATATGGAAGGCAATATAAGGTATATGTATAGCTTGGAAATTTTGACCGTTGCTCGCTCGCTCCGCTCGCTCGTAAAAATCTAGTCCAACCTCACAACCGATCCCACACGTTCGCAAATTTGAAATATGTCGCCACCATATCGAATAATGAACGGAAGATGGATTGGTTTTAGGTTAGGCTATAGCTTTCGTGCGAGCGCAGCGAACGAGAGACGCGTAAAGGTGTGTCACAAACCATCGGTTTGGCACATACGGACATTGAAATATTCGCACCAGCCCGAGGAACCGGAAGTCTTTATCCTATTGCCTTCTGACAAATGTTTACGGTTTACCAATAGTTTCACATAATTAGTACCGTTTCCTCATAGTACAGTGCAACGTGATGTCTGAAATGGCTGACAAAATTAGGTACAAGCACGAAATATATGCAAGACATTATATGGTATATGTATAGCTTGGAAATTGTGACCGTTGCTCGCTCGCTCCGCTCGCTCGTAAAAATCTAGTCCAACCTCACAACCGATCCGACACGTTCGCAAATTTGAAATATGTCGCCATCATATCGAATAATGAACGCAAGATGGATTGGTTTTAGGTTAGGCTATAGTTTTCGAGCGAGCGCCGCGAGCGAGAGACGCGTAAAGGTGTGTCACAAACCAACGGTTTGGCACATACGGACATTGAAATATTCGCACCAGCCCGAGGAGCCAGAAGTCTTTATCCTATTGCCTTCTGACAAATGTTTACGGTTTACCAATAGTTTCACATAAATAGTACTATTTCCTCATAGTACAGTGCAATGTGATGTCCGAAATGGCTGTCAATATTAGGTAATAACACGAAATATATGGAAGGCAATATAAGGTATATGTATAGCTTGGAAATTGTGACCGTTGCTCGCTCGCTCCGCTCGCTCGAAAAAATCTAGTCCAACCTCACAACCGATCCGACACGTTCGCAAATTTGAAATATGTCGCCACCATATCGAATAATGAACGGAAGATGGATTGGTTTTAGGTTAGGCTATAGCTTTCGTGCGAGCGCAGCGAACGAGAGACGCGTAAAGGTGTGTCACAAACCATCCGTTTGGCACATACGGACATTGAAATATTCGCACCAGCCCGAGGAGCCGGAAGTATTTATCCTATTGCCTACCGACACATGTTTACAGTTTATAAATAGTTTCACATAAATAGTACTATTTCCTCATAGTACAGTGCAATGTGATGTCCGAAATGGCTGACAAAATTAGGTAATAACACGAAATATATGGAAGGCAATATAAGGTATATGTATAGCTTGGAAATTTTGACCGTTGCTCGCTCGCTCCGCTCGCTCGTAAAAATCTAGTCCAACCTCACAACCGATCCCACACGTTCGCAAATTTGAAATATGTCGCCACCATATCGAATAATGAACGGAAGATGGATTGGTTTTAGGTTAGGCTATAGCTTTCGTGCGAGCGCAGCGAACGAGAGACGCGTAAAGGTGTGTCACAAACCATCGGTTTGGCACATACGGACATTGAAATATTCGCACCAGCCCGAGGAGCCGGAAGTATTTATCCTATTGCCTACCGACACATGTTTACAGTTTATAAATAGTTTCACATAAATAGTACTATTTCCTCATAGTACAGTGCAATGTGATGTCCGAAATGGCTGACAAAATTAGGTACAAGCACGAAATATATGCAAGACATTATATGGTATATGTATAGCTTGGAAATTGTGACCGTTGCTCGCTCGCTCCGCTCGCTCGTAAAAATCTAGTCCAACCCCACAACCGATCCGACACGTTCGCAAATTTGAAATATGTCGCCATCATATCGAATAATGAACGCAAGATGGATTGGTTTTAGGTTAGGCTATAGCTTTCGAGCGAGCGCAGCGAGCGAGAGACGCGTATAGGTGTGTCATAAAACAACGGTTTGGCACATACGGACATTGAAATATTCGCATCAGCCCGAGGAGCCGGAAGTATTTATCCTATTGCCTACCGACACATGTTTACAGTTTATGAAGAGTTTCACATAAATAGTACTATTTCCACATAGTACAATGCAATGTGATGTGCGAAATGGCTGACAAAATTAGGTAATAACACGACATATATGCAAGGCAATATAAGGTGTATGTATAGGTTGGAAATTGTGATCGTTGCTCGCTCGCTCGAAAAAATCTAGTCCAACCTCACAACCGATCCCACACGTTCGCAAATTTGAAATATGTCGCCACCATATCGAATAATGAACGGAAGATGGATTGGTTTTTGGTTAGGCTATAGCTTTCGTGCGAGCGCCGCGAGCGAGAGACGCGTAAAGGTGTGTCATAAACCAACGGTTTGGCACATACGGACATTGAAATATTCGCACCAGCCCGAGGAGCCGGAAGTATTTATCCTATTGCCTACCGACACATGTTTACAGTTTATGAATAGTTTCACATAAATAGTACTATTTCCTCATAGTACAGTGCAATGTGATGTCCGAAATGGCTGTCAATATTAGGTAATAACACGAAATATATGGAAGGCAATATAAGGTATATGTATAGCTTGGAAATTGTGACCGTTGCTCGCTCGCTCCGCTCGCTCGAAAAAATCTAGTCCAACCTCACAACCGATCCGACACGTTCGCAAATTTGAAATATGTCGCCACCATATCGAATAATGAACGGAAGATGGATTGGTTTTAGGTTAGGCTATAGCTTTCGTGCGAGCGCAGCGAACGAGAGACGCGTAAAGGTGTGTCACAAACCATCCGTTTGGCACATACGGACATTGATATATTCGCACCAGCCCGAGGAGCCGGAAGTATTTATCCTATTGCCTACCGACACATGTTTACAGTTTATGAATGGTTTCACATAAATAGTACTATTTCCTCATAGTACAGTGCAATGTGATGTCCGAAATGGCTGACAAAATTAGGTAATAACACGAAATATATGGAAGGCAATATAAGGTATATGTATAGCTTGGAAATTGTGACCGTTGCTCGCTCGCTCCGCTCGCTCGTAAAAATCTAGTCCAACCTCACAACCGATCCCACACGTTCGCAAATTTGAAATATGTCGCCATCATATCGAATAATGAACGCAGGATGGATTGGTTTTAGGTTAGGCTATAGTTTACGAGCGAGCGCCGCGAGCGAGAGACGCGTAAAGGTGTGTCACAAACCAACGGTTTGGCACATACGGACATTGAAATATTCGCACCAGCCCGAGGAGCCGGAAGTCTTTATCCTATTGCCTTCTGACAAATGTTTACGGTTTACCAATAGTTTCACATAATTAGTACCGTTTCCTCATAGTACAGTGCAACGTGATGTCCGAAATGGCTGACAAAATTAGGTACAAGCACGAAATATATGCAAGACAATATATGGTATATGTATAGCTTGGAAATTGTGACCGTTGCTCGCTCGCTCAGCTCGCTCGAAAAAATCTAGTCCAACCTCACAACCGATCCGACACGTTCGCAAATTTGAAATATGTCGCCATCATATCGAATAATGAACGCAAGATGGATTGGCTTTAGGTTAGGCTATAGTTTTCGAGCGAGCGCCGCGAGCGAGAGACGCGTAAAGGTGTGTCATAAACCAACGGTTTGGCACATACGGACATTGAAATATTCGCACCAGCCCGAGGAGCCGGAAGTATTTATCCTATTGCCTACCGACACATGTTTACAGTTTATGAATAGTTTCACATAAATAGTAACTATTTCCTCATAGTACAGTGCAATGTGATGTCCGAAATGGCTGACAAAATTAGGTAATAACACGAAATATATGGAAGGCAATATAAGGTATATGTATAGCTTGGAAATTGTGACCGTTGCTCGCTCGCTCCGCTCGCTCGAAAAAATCTAGTCCAACCTCACAACCGATCCGACACGTTCGCAAATTTGAAATATGTCGCCACCATATCGAATAATGAACGGCAGATGGATTGGTTTTAGGTTAGGCTATAGCTTTCGTGCGAGCGCAGCGAACGAGAGACGCGTAAAGGTGTGTCACAAACCATCCGTTTGGCACATACGGACATTGATATATTCGCACCAGCCCGAGGAGCCGGAAGTATTTATCCTATTGCCTACCGACACATGTTTTCAGTTTATGAATAGCTTCACATAAATAGTACTATTTCCTCATAGTACAGTGCAATGTGATGTCCGAAATGGCTGACAAAATTAGGTAATAACACGAAATATATGGAAGGCAATATAAGGTATATGTATAGCTTGGAAATTGTGACCGTTGCTCGCTCGCTCCGCTCGCTCGTAAAAATCTAGTCCAACCTCACAACCGATCCCACACGTTCGCAAATTTGAAATATGTCGCCACCATATCGAATAATGAACGGAAGATGGATTGGTTTTAGGTTAGGCTATAGCTTTCGTGCGAGCGCAGCGAACGAGAGACGCGTAAAGGTGTGTCACAAACCATCGGTTTGGCACATACGGACATTGATATATTCGCACCAGCCCGAGGAGCCGGAAGTCTTTATCCTATTGCCTTCTGACAAATGTTTACGGTTTACCAATAGTTTCACATAATTAGTACCGTTTCCTCATAGTACAGTGCAACGTGATGTCTGAAATGGCTGACAAAATTAGGTACAAGCACGAAATATATGCAAGACAATATATGGTATATGTATAGCTTGGAAATTGTGACCGTTGCTCGCTCGCTCCGCTCGCTCGTAAAAGTCTAGTCCAACCCCACAACCGATCCGACACGTTCGCAAATTTGAAATATGTCGCCATCATATCGAATAATGAACGCAAGATGGATTGGTTTTAGGTTAGGCTATAGCTTTCGAGCGAGCGCAGCGAGCGAGAGACGCGTATAGGTGTGTCATAAACCAACGGTTTGGCACATACGGACATTGAAATATTCGCATCAGCCCGAGGAGCCGGAAGTATTTATCCTATTGCCTACCGACACATGTGTACAGTTTATGAATAGTTTCACATAAATAGTACTATTTCCACATAGTACAATGCAATGTGATGTCCGAAATGGCTGACAAAATTAGGTAATAACACGACATATATGCAAGGCAATATAAGGTGTATGTATAGGTTGGAAATTGTGATCGTTGCTCGCTCGCTAGAAAAAATCTAGTCCAACCTCACAACCGATCCGACACGTTCGCAAATTTGAAATATGTCGCCACCATATCGAATAATGAACGGAAGATGGATTTGTTTTAGGTTAGGCTATAGCTTTCGTGCGAGCGCAGCGAACGAGAGACGCGTAAAGGTGTGTCACAAACCAACGGTTTGGCACATACGGACGTTGAAATATTCGCACCAGCCCGAGGAGCCGGATGTCTTTATCCTATTGCCTTCTGACAAATGTTTACGGTTTACCAATAGTTTCACATAATTAGTACCGTTTCCTCATAGTACAGTGCAACGTGATGTCCGAAATGGCTGACAAATTAGGTACAAGCACGAAATATATGCAAGACAATATATGGTATATGTATAGCTTGGAAATTGTGACCGTTGCTCGCTCGCTCAGCTCGCTCGAAAAAATCTAGTCCAACCTCACAACCGATCCGACACGTTCGCAAATTTGAAAGATGTCGCCATCATATCGAATAATGAACGCAAGATGGATTGGTTTTAGGTTAGGCTATAGTTTTCGAGCGAGCGCCGCGAGCGAGAGACGCGTAAAGGTGTGTCATAAACCAACGGTTTGGCACATACGGACATTGAAATATTCGCACCAGCCCGAGGAGCCGGAAGTATTTATCCTATTGCCTACCGACACATGTTTACAGTTTATGAATAGTTTCACATAAATAGTACTATTTCCTCATAGTACAGTGCAATGTGATGTCCGAAATGGCTGACAAAATTAGGTAATAACACGAAATATATGGAAGGCAATATAAGGTATATGTATAGCTTGGAAATTGTGACCGTTGTTCGCTCGCCTCCGCTCGCTCGAAAAAATCTAGTCCAACCTCACAACCGATCCGACACGTTCGCAAATTTGAAATATGTCGCCACCATATCGAATAATGAACGGAAGATGGATTGGTTTTAGGTTAGGCTATAGCTTTCGTGCGAGCGCAGCGAGCGAGAGACGCGTAAAGGTGTGTCACAAACCAACGGTTTGACACATACGGACATTGAAATATTCGCACCAGCCCGAGGAGCCGGAAGTCTTTATCCTATTGCCTTCTGACAAATGTTTACGGTTTACCAATAGTTTCACATAATTAGTACCGTTTCCTCATAGTACAGTGCAACGTGATGTCCGAAATGGCTGACAAAATTAGGTACAAGCACGAAATATATGCAAGACAATATATGGTATATGTATAGCTTGGAAATTGTGACCGTTGCTCGCTCGCTCAGCTCGCTCGAAAAAATCTAGTCCAACCTCACAACCGATCCGACACGTTCGAAAATTTGAAATATGTCGCCATCATATCGAATAATGAACGCAAGATGGATTGGTTTTAGGTTAGGCTATAGTTCTCGAGCGAGCGCAGCGAACGAGAGACGCGTAAAGGTGTGTCACAAACCAACGGTTTGGCACATACGGACGTTGAAATATTCGCACCAGCCCGAGGAGCCGGATGTCTTTATCCTATTGCCTTCTGACAAATGTTTACGGTTTACCAATACGGTTTACCAATAGTTTCATATAATTAGTACCGTTTCCTCATAGCACAGTGCAATGTGATGTCCGAAATTGGCTGACAAAATTATGTAATAATACGAAATATATGGAAGGCAATATAAGGTATATGTATAGCTTGGAAATTGTGACCGTTGGTCGCTCGCTCCGCTCGCTCGTAAAAATCTAGTCCAACCTCACAACCGATCCCACACGTTCGCAAATTTGAAATATGTCGCCACCATATCGAATAATGAACGGAAGATGGATTGGTTTTAGGTTAGGCTATAGCTTTCGTGCGGGCGCAGCGAACGAGAGACGCGTAAAGGTGTGGTCACAAACCATCGGTTTGGCACATACGGACATTGATATATTCGCAACAGCCCGAGGAGCCGGAAGTCTTTATCCTATTGCCTTCTGACAAATGTTTACGGTTTACAATAGTTTAACATAATTAGTACCGTTTCCTCATAGTACAGTGCAACGTGATGTCCGAAATGGCTGACAAAATTAGTACAAGCACGAAATATATGCAAGACAATATATGGTATATGTATAGCTTGGAAATTGTGACCGTTGCTCGCTCGCTCCGCTCGCTCGTAAAAATCTAGTCCAACCCCCACAACCGATCCGACACGTTCGCAAATTTGAAATATGTCGCCATCATATCGAATAATGAACGCAAGATGGATTGGTTTTAGGTTAGGCTATAGTTCTCGAGCGAGCGCAGCGAACGAGAGACGCGTAAAGGTGTGTCACAAACCAACGGTTTGGCACATACGGACGTTGAAATATTCGCACCAGCCCGAGGAGCCGGATGTCTTTATCCTATTGCCTTCTGACAAATGTTTACGGTTTACCAATAGTTTCATATAATTAGTACCGTTTCCTCATAGCACAGTGCAATGTGATGTCCGAATGGCTGACAAAATTATGTAATAATACGAAATATATGGAAGGCAATATAAGGTATATGTATAGCTTGGAAATTGTGACCGTTGCTCGCTCGCTCCGCTCGCTCGTAAAAATCTAGTCCCAACCTCACAACCGATCCCACACGTTCGCAAATTTGAAATATGTCGCCATCATATCGAATAATGAACGCAAGTTGGATTGGTTTTAGGTTAGGCTATAGTTCTCGAGCGAGCGCAGCGAGCGAGAGACGCATATAGGTGTGTCATAAACCAACGGTTTGGCACATACGGACATTGAAATATTCGCACCAGCCCGAGGAGCCGGAAGTATTTATCCTATTGCCCACCGACACATGTTTACAGTTTATGAATAGTTTCACAAAAATAGTACTATTTCCTCATAGTACAGTGCAATGTGATGTCCGAAATGGCTGACAAAATTGGGTAATAACACGAAATATATGGACGGCAATAAAAGGTATATGTATAGCTTGGAAATTGTGACCGTTGATCGCTCGCTCCGCTCGCCCGAAAAAATCTAGTCCAACCTCACAACCGATCCGACACGTTCACAAATTTTGAAATATGTCGCCACCATATCGAATAATGAACGGAAGATGGATTGGTTTTAGGTTAGGCTATAGCTTTCGTGCGAGCGCAGCGAACGAGAGACGCGTAAAGGTGTGTCACAAACCAACGGTTTGGCACATACGGACATTGAAATATTCGCACCAGCCCGAGGAGCCGGAAGTATTTATCCTATTGCCTACCGACACATGTTTACAGTTTATAAATAGTTTCACATAAATAGTACTATTTCCTCATAGTACAGTGCAATGTGATGTCCGAAATGGCTGACAAAATAGGTAATAACACGAATATATGGAAGGCAATATAAGGTATATGTATAGCTTGGAAATTGTGACCGTTGCTCGCTCGCTCCGCTCGCTCGTAAAAATCTAGTCCAACCCCACAACCGATCCGACACGTTCGCAAATTTGAAATATGTCGCCATCATATCGAATAATGAACGCAAGATGGATTGGTTTTAGGTTAGGCTATAGCTTTCGAGCGAGCGCAGCGAGCGAGAGACGCGTATAGGTGTGTCATAAACCAACGGTTTTGGCACATACGGACGTTGAAATATTCGCACCAGCCCGAGGAGCCGGATGTCTTTATCCTGTTGCCTTCTGACAAATGTTTACGGTTTACCAATAGTTTCATATAATTAGTACCGTTTCCTCATAGCACAGTGCAACGTGATGTCCGAAATGGCTGACAAAATTAGGTACAAGCACGAAATATATGCAAGACAATATATGGTATATGTATAGCTTTTGAAATTGTGACCGTTGCTCGTTCGCTCCGCTCGCTCGTAAAAATCTAGTTCAACCTCACAAACCGATCCCACACGTTCGCAAATTTGAAATATGTCGGCACCCATATCGAATATGAACGGAAGATGGATTGTTTTTAGGTTAGGCTATAGCTTTCGTGCGAGCGCAGCGAACGAGAGACGCGTAAAGGTGTGTCACAAACCATCGGTTTGGCACATACGGGACATTGATATATTCGCACCAGCCGAGGAGCCGGAAGTCTTTATCCTAATGCCTTCTGACAAAATGTTTACGGTTTACCAATAGTTTCACATAATTAGTACCGTTTCCTCATAGTACAGTGCAACGTGATGTCCGAAATGGCTGAGAAAATTAGGTACAAGCACGAAATATATGCAAGACAATACATGGTATATGTATAGCTTGGAAATTGTGACCGCTGCTCGCTCGCTCCGCTCGCTCGTAAAAATCTAGTCCAACCCCACAACCGATCCGACACGTTCGCAAATTTTGAAATATGTCGCCATCATATCGAATAATGAACGGAAGATGGATTGGTTTTATGTTAGGCTATAGCTTTCGTGCGAGCGCAGCGAGCGAGAGACGCGTATAGGTGTGTCATGAACCAACGGTTTGGCACATACGGACATTGAAATATTCGCACCAGCCCGAGGAGCCGGAAGTATTTATCCTATTGCCTACCGACACATGTTTACAGTTTATGAATAGTTTCACATAATAGTACTATTTCCACATAGTACAATGCAATGTGATGTCCGAAATGACTGACAAAATTAGGTAATAACACGACATATATGCAAGGCAATATAAGGTGTATGTATAGGTTGGAAATTGTGATCGTTGCTCGCTCGCTCGAAAAAATCTAGTCCAACCTCACAACCTTTCCGACACGTTCGCAAATTTGAAATATGTCGCCATCATATCGAATAATGAACGCAAGATGGATTGGTTTTTAGGATAGGCTATAGCTTTCGAGCGAGCGCAGCGAGCGAGAGACGCGTAAAGGTGTGTCACAAACCAACGGTTTGGCGCATACGGACATTGAAATATTCGCACCAGCCCGAGGAGGCCGGAAGTCTTTATCCTATTGCCTTCTGACAAATGTTTACGGTTTATGAATAGTTTCACATAAATAGTACTATTTCCTCATAGTACAGTGCAATGTGATGTCCGAAATGGCTGACAAAATTAGGTAATAACACGAAATATATGGAAGGCAATATAAGGTATATGTATAGCTTGGAAATTGTGACCGTTGCTCGCTCGCTCCGCTCGCTCGTAAAAATCTAGCCCAACCTCACAACCGATCCCACACGTTCGCAAATTTGAAATATGTCGCCACCATATCGAATAATGAACGGAAGATGGATTGGATTTAGGTTAGGCTGTAGCTTTCGTGCGAGCGCAGCGAACGAGAGACGCGTAAAGATGTGTCACAAACCATCGGTTTGGCACATACGGACATTGATATATTCGCACCAGCCCGAGGAACCGGAAGTATTTATCATATTGCCTACCGACACATGTTTACAGTTTATGAATAGTTTTCACATTAAATAGTACTATTTCCTCATAGTACAGTGCAATGTGATGTCCGAAATGGCTGACAAAATTAGGTAATAACACGACATATATGCAAGGCAATATAAGGTGTATGTATAGGTTGGAAATTGTGATCGTTGCTCGCTCGCTCGAAAAAATATAGTCCAACCTCACAAACGATCCGACACGTTCGCGAATTTGAAATATGTCGCCACCATATCGAATAATGAACGGAAGATGGATTGGTTTTAGGTTAGGCTATAGCTTTCGTGCGAGCGCAGCGAACGAGAGACGCGTAAAGGTGTGTCACAAACCAACGGTTTGGCACATACGGACGTTGAAATATTCGCACCAGCCCGAGGAGCCGAAGTCTTTATCCTATTGCCTTCTGACCAATGTTTACGGTTTACCAATAGTTTCACATAATTAGTACCGTTTCCTCATAGTACAGTGCAACGTGATGTCCGAAATGGCTGACAAAATTTAGGTACAAGCACGAAATATATGCAAGACAATATATGGTATATGTATAGCTTTGAAATTGTGACCGTTGCTCGCTCGCTCCGCTCGCTCGTAAAATCTAGGTCCAACCTCACAACCGATCCGACACGTTCGCAAATTTGAAATATGTCGCCATCATATCGAATAATGAACGCAAGATGGATTGGTTTTAGGTTAGGCTATAGTTTTCGAGCGAGCGCCGCGAGCGAGAGACGCGTAAAGGTGTGTCACAAACCAACGGTTTGGCACATACGGACATTGAAATATTCGCACCAGCCCGAGGAGCCGGAAGTCTTTATCCTATTGCCTTCTGACAAATGTTTACGGTTTATGAATAGTTTCACATAAATAGTACTATTTCCTCATAGTACAGTGCAATGTGATGTCCGAAATGGCTGACAAAATTAGGTAATAACACGAAATATATGGAAGGCAATATAAGGTATATGTATAGCTTGGAAATTGTGACCGTTGTTCGCTCGCTCCGCTCGCTCGTAAAAATCTAGCCCAACCTCACAACCGATCCCACACGTTCGCAAATTTGAAATATGTCGCCACCATATCGAATAATGAACGGAAGATGGATTGGATTTAGTTAGGCTATAGCTTTCGTGCGAGCGCAGCGAACGAGAGACGCGTAAAGATGTGTCACAAACCATCGGTTTGGCACATACGGACATTGATATATTCGCACCAGCCCGAGGAACCGGAAGTATTTATCCTATTGCCTACCGACACATGTTTACAGTTTATGAATAGTTTCACATAAATAGTACTATTTCCTCATAGTACAGTGCAATGTGATGTCCGAATGGCTGACAAAATTAGGTAATAACACGACATATATGCAAGGCAATATAAGGTGTATGTATAGGTTGGAAATTGTGATCGTTGCTCGCTCGCTCGAAAAAAATCTAGTCCAACCTCACAAACGATCCGACACGTTCGCAAATTTGAAATATGTCGCCACCATATCGAATAATGAACGGAAGATGGATTGGTTTTAGGTTAAGCTATAGCTTTCGTGCGAGCGCAGCGAACGAGAGGACGCGTAAAGGTGTGTCACAAACCAACGGTTTGGCACATACGGACGTTGAAATATTCGCACCAGCCCTAGGAGCCGGAAGTCTTTATCCTATTGCCTTCTGACAAATGTTTACGGTTTACCAATAGTTTCACATAATTAGTACCGTTTCCTCATAGTACAGTGCAAACGTGATGTCCGAAATGGCTGACAAAATTAGGTACAAGCACGAAATTATATGCAAGACAATATATAGTATATGTATAGCTTTGAAATTGTGACCGTTGCTCGCTCGCTCCGCTCGCTCGTAAAAATCGAGTCCAACCTCACAACCGATCCGACACGTTCGCAAATTTGAAATATTTCGCCATCATATCGAATAATGAACGCAAGATGGATTGGTTTTAGGTTAGGCTATAGTTTTCGAGCGAGCGCCGTGAGCGAGAGACGCGTAAAGGTGTGTCACAAACCAACGGTTTGGCACATACGGACATTGAAATATTCGCACCAGCCCGAGGAGCCGGAAGTGTTTATCCTATTGCCTTCTGACAAATGTTTACGGTTTATGAATAGTTTCACATAAATAGTACTATTTCCTCATAGTACAGTGCAATGTGATGTCCGAAATGGCTGACAAAATTAGGTAATAACACGAAATATATGGAAGGCAATATAAGGTATATGTATAGCTTGGAAATTGTGACCGTTGCTCGCTCGCTCCGCTCGCTCGTAAAAATCTAGCCCAACCTCACAACCGATCCCACACGTTCGCAAATTTGAAATATGTCGCCACCATATCGAATAATGAACGGAAGATGGATTGGATTTAGGTAGGCTATAGCTTTCGTGCGAGCGCAGCGAACGAGAGACGCGTAAAGATGTGTCACAAACCATCGGTTTGGCACATACGGACATTGATATATTCGCACCAGCCCGAGGAACCGGAAGTATTTATCCTATTGCCTACCGACACATGTTTACAGTTTATGAATAGTTTCACATAAATAGTACTATTTCCTCATAGTACAGTGCAATGTGATGTCCGAAATGGCTGACAAATTAGGTACAAGCACGAAATATATGCAAGACAATATATGGTATATGTCTAGCTTGGAAATTGTGACCGTTGCTCGCTCGCTCTGCTCGCTCGTAAAAATCTAGTCCAACCTCACAACCGATCCGACACGTTCGCAAATTTGAAATATGTCGCTATCATATCGAATAATGAACGCAAGATGGATTGGTTTTAGGTTAGGCTATAGTTTTCGAGCGAGCGCCGCGAGCGAGAGACGCGTAAAGGTGTGTCACAAACCAACGGTTTGGCACATACGGACATTGAAATATTCGCACCAGCCCGAGGAGCCGGAAGTATTTATTCTATTGCCTACCGACACATGTTTACAGTTTATGAATAGTTTCACATAAATAGTACTATTTCCTCATAGTACAGTGCAATGTGATGTCCGAAATGGCTGACAAAATTAGGTAATAACACGAAATATATGGAAGGCAATATAAGGTATATGTATAGCTTGGAAATTGTGACCGTTGCTCGTTCGCTCCGCTCGCTCGTAAAAATCTAGTTCAACCTCACAACCGATCCCACACGTTCGCAAATTTGAAATATGTCGGCACCATATCGAATAATGAACGGAAGATGGATTGGTTTTAGGTTAGGCTATAGCTTTCGTGCGAGCGCAGCGAACGAGAGACGCGTAAAGGTGTGTCACAAACCATCGGTTTGGCACATACGGACATTGATATATTCGCACCAGCCCGAGGAGCCGGAAGTCTTTATCCTAATGCCTTCTGACAAATGTTTACGGTTTACCAATAGTTTCACATAATTAGTACCGTTTCCTCATAGTACAGTGCAACGTGATGTCCGAAATGGCTGAGAAAATTAGGTACAAGCACGAAATATATGCAAGACAATATATGGTATATGTATAGCTTGGAAATTGTGACCGTTGCTCGCTCGCTCCGCTCGCTCGTAAAAATCTAGTCCAACCCCACAACCGATCCGACACATTCGCAAATTTGAAATATGTCGCCATCATATCGAATAATGAACGGAAGATGGATTGGTTTTATGTTAGGCTATAGCTTTCGTGCGAGCGCAGCGAGCGAGAGACGCGTATAGGTGTGTCATGAACCAACGGTTTGGCAGATACGGACATTGAAATATTCGCACCAGCCCGAGGAGCCGGAAGTATTTATCCTATTGCCTACCGACACATGTTTACAGTTTATGAATAGTTTCACATAAATAGTACTATTTCCACATAGTACAATGCAATGTGATGTCCGAAATGACTGACAAAATTAGGTAATAACACGACATGTATGCAAGGCAGTATAAGGTGTATGTATAGGTTGGAAATTGTGATCGTTGCTCGCTCGCTCCGCTCGCTCGAAAAAATCTAGTCCAACCTCACAACCGATCCGACACGTTCGCAAATTTGAAATATGTCGCCATCATATCGAATAATGAACGCAAGATGGATTGGTTTTAGGTTAGGCTATAGTTTTCGAGCGAGCGCAGCGAGCGAGAGACGCGTATAGGTGTGTCATAAACAAACGGTTTGGCACATACGGCATTGAAATATTCGCACCAGCCCGAGGAGACGGAAGTATTTGTCCTATTGCCTACCGACACATGTTTACAGTTTATGAATAGTTTCACATAAATAGTACTATTTCCTCATCGTAGAGTGCAATGTGATGTCCGAAATGGCTGACAAAATTAGGTAATAACACGACATATATGCAAGGCAATATAAGGTATATGTATAGGTTGGAAATTGTGATCGTTGCTCGCTCGCTCGAAAAAATCTAGTCCAACCTCACAACCTTTCCGACACGTTCGCAAATTTGAAATATGTCGCCATCATATCGAATAATGAACGCAAGATGGATTGGTTTTAGGATAGGCTATAGCTTTCGAGCGAGCGCAGCGAGCGAGAGACGCGTAAAGGTGTGTCACAAACCAACGGTTTGGCGCATACGGACATTGAAATATTCGCACCAGCCCGAGGAGCCGGATGTCTTTATCCTATTGCCTTCTGACAAATGTTTACGGTTTATGAATAGTTTCACATAAATAGTACTATTTCCTCATAGTACAGTGCAATGTGATGTCCGAAATGGCTGACAAAATTAGGTAATAACACGAAATATATGGAAGGCAATATAAGGTATATGTATAGCTTGGAAATTGTGACCGATGCTCGCTCGCTCCGCTCGCTCGTAAGAATCTAGTCCATCCTCACAACCGATCCGACACGTTCGCAAATTTGAAATATGTCGCCACCATATCGAATAATGAACGGAAGATGGATTGGATTTAGGTTAGGCTGTAGCTTTCGTGCGAGCGCAGCGAACGAGAGACGCGTAAAGATGTGTCACAAACCATCGGTTTGGCACATACGGACATTGATATATTCGCACCAGCCCGAGGAACCGGAAGTATTTATCATATTGCCTACCGACACATGTTTACAGTTTATGAATAGTTTCACATAAATAGTACTATTTCCTCATAGTACAGTGCAATGTGATGTCCGAAATGGCTGACAAAATTAGGTAATAACACGACATATATGCAAGGCAATATAAGGTGTATGTATAGGTTGGAAATTGTGATCGTTGCTCGCTCGCTCGAAAAAATCTAGTCCAACCTCACAAACGATCCGACACGTTCGCAAATTTGAAATATGTCGCCACCATATCGAATAATGAACGGAAGATGGATTGGTTTTAGGTTAGGCTATAGATTTCGAGCGAGCGCCGCGAGCGAGAGACGCGTAAAGGTGTGTCACAAACCAACGGTTTGGCACATACGGACATTGAAATATTCGCACCAGCCCGAGGAGCCGGAAGTCTTTATCCTATTGCCTTCTGACCAATGTTTACGGTTTACCAATAGTTTCACATAATTAGTACCGTTTCCTCATAGTACAGTGCAACGTGATGTCCGAAATGGCTGACAAAATTAGGTACAAGCACGAAATATATGCAAGACAATATATGGTATATGTATAGCTTTGAAATTGTGACCGTTGCTCGCTCGCTCCGCTCGCTCGTAAAAATCTAGTCCAACCTCACAACCGATCCGACACGTTCGCAAATTTGAAATATGTCGCCATCATATCGAATAATGAACGCAAGATGGATTGGTTTTAGGTTAGGCTATAGTTTTCGAGCGAGCGCCGCGAGCGAGAGACGCGTAAAGGTGTGTCACAAACCAACGGTTTGGCACATACGGACATTGAAATATTCGCACCAGCCCGAGGAGCCGGAAGTCTTTATCCTATTGCCTTCTGACAAATGTTTACGGTTTATGAATAGTTTCACATAAATAGTACTATTTCCTCATAGTACAGTGCAATGTGATGTCCGAAATGGCTGACAAAATTAGGTAATAACACGAAATATATGGAAGGCAATATAAGGTATATGTATAGCTTGGAAATTGTGACCGTTGCTCGTTCGCTCCGCTCGCTCGTAAAAATCTAGTTCAACCTCACAACCGATCCCACACGTTCGCAAATTTGAAATATGTCGGCACCATATCGAATAATGAACGGAAGATGGATTGGTTTTAGGTTAGGCTATAGCTTTCGTGCGAGCGCAGCGAACGAGAGACGCGTAAAGGTGTGTCACAAACCATCGGTTTGGCACATACGGACATTGATATATTCGCACCAGCCCGAGGAGCCGGAAGTCTTTATCCTAATGCCTTCTGACAAATGTTTACGGTTTACCAATAGTTTCACATAATTAGTACCGTTTCCTCATAGTACAGTGCAACGTGATGTCCGAAATGGCTGAGAAAATTAGGTACAAGCACGAAATATATGCAAGACAATATATAGTATATGTATAGCTTGGAAATTGTGACCGTTGCTCGCTCGCTCCGCTCGCTCGTAAAAATCTAGTCCAACCCCACAACCGATCCGACACGTTCGCAAATTTGAAATATGTCGCCATCATATCGAATAATGAACGGAAGATGGATTGGTTTTATGTTAGGCTATAGCTTTCGTGCGAGCGCAGCGAGCGAGAGACGCGTAAAGGTGTGTCACAAACCAACGGTTTGGCACATACGGACATTGAAATATTCGCACCAGCCCGAGGAGCCGGAAGTCTTTATCCTATTGCCTTCTGACCAATGTTTACGGTTTACCAATAGTTTCACATAATTAGTACCGTTTCCTCATAGTACAGTGCAACGTGATGTCCGAAATGGCTGACAAAATTAGGTACAAGCACGGAATATATGCAAGACAATATATGGTATATGTATAGCTTTGAAATTGTGACCGTTGCTCGCTCGCTCCGCTCGCTCGTAAAAATCTAGTCCAACCTCACAACCGATCCGACACGTTCGCAAATTTGAAATATGTCGCCATCATATCGAATAATGAACGCAAGATGGATTGGTTTTAGGTTAGGCTATAGTTTTCGAGCGAGCGCCGCGAGCGAGAGACGCGTAAAGGTGTGTCACAAACCAACGGTTTGGCACATACGGACATTGAAATATTCGCACCAGCCCGAGGAGCCGGAAGTCTTTATCCTATTGCCTTCTGACAAATGTTTACGGTTTATGAATAGTTTCACATAAATAGTACTATTTCCTCATAGTACAGTGCAATGTGATGTCCGAAATGGCTGACAAAATTAGGTAATAACACGAAATATATGGAAGGCAATATAAGGTATATGTATAGCTTGGAAATTGTGACCGTTGCTCGCTCGCTCCGCTCGCTCGTAAAAATCTAGCCCAACCTCACAACCGATCCCACACGTTCGCAAATTTGAAATATGTCGCCACCATATCGAATAATGAACGGAAGATGGATTGGATTTAGGTTAGGCTATAGCTTTCGTGCGATCGCAGCGAACGAGAGACGCGTAAAGATGTGTCACAAACCATCGGTTTGGCACATACGGACATTGATATATTCGCACCAGCCCGAGGAACCGGAAGTATTTATCCTATTGCCTACCGACACATGTTTACAGTTTATGAATAGTTTCACATAAATAGTACTATTTCCTCATAGTACAGTGCAATGAGATGTCCGAAATGGCTGACAAAATTAGGTAATAACACGACATATATGCAAGGCAATATAAGGTGTATGTATAGGTTGGAAATTGTGATCGTTGCTCGCTCGCTCGAAAAAATCTAGTCCAACCTCACAAACGATCCGACACGTTCGCAAATTTGAAATATGTCGCCACCATATCGAATAATGAACGGAAGATGGATTGGTTTTAGGTTAAGCTATAGCTTTCGTGCGAGCGCAGCGAACGAGAGACGCGTAAAGGTGTGTCACAAACCAACGGTTTGGCACATACGGACGTTGAAATATTCGCACCAGCCCTAGGAGCCGGAAGTCTTTATCCTATTGCCTTCTGACAAATGTTTACGGTTTACCAATAGTTTCACATAATTAGTACCGTTTCCTCATAGTACAGTGCAACGTGATGTCCGAAATGGCTGACAAAATTAGGTACAAGCACGAAATATATGCAAGACAATATATGGTATATGTATAGCTTTGAAATTGTGACCGTTGCTCGCTCGCTCCGCTCGCTCGTAAAAATCGAGTCCAACCTCACAACCGATCCGACACGTTCGCAAATTTGAAATATTTCGCCATCATATCGAATAATGAACGCAAGATGGATTGGTTTTAGGTTAGGCTATAGTTTTCGAGCGAGCGCCGCGAGCGAGAGACGCGTAAAGGTGTGTCACAAACCAACGGTTTGGCACATACGGACATTGAAATATTCGCACCAGCCCGAGGAGCCGGAAGTCTTTATCCTATTGCCTTCTGACAAATGTTTACGGTTTATGAATAGTTTCACATAAATAGTACTATTTCCTCATAGTACAGTGCAATGTGATGTCCGAAATGGCTGACAAAATTAGGTAATAACACGAAATATATGGAAGGCAATATAAGGTATATGTATAGCTTGGAAATTGTGACCGTTGCTCGCTCGCTCCGCTCGCTCGTAAAAATCTAGTCCAACCTCACAACCGATCCGACACGTTCGCAAATTTGAAATATGTCGCCACCATATCGAATAATGAAGGGAAGATGGATTGGTTTTAGGTTAGGCTATAGCTTTCGTGCGAGCGCAGCGAACGAGAGACGCGTAAAGGTGTGTCACAAACCAACGGTTTGGCACATACGGACGTTGAAATATTCGCACCAGCCCGAGGAGCCGGATGTCTTTATCCTATTGCCTTCTGACAAATGTTTACGGTTTACCAATAGTTTCATATAATTAGTACCGTTTCCTCATAGCACAGTGCAACGTGATGTCCGAAATGGCTGACAAAATTAGGAACAAGCACGAAATATATGCAAGACAATATATGGTATATGTATAGCTTGGAAATTGTGACCGTTGCTCGCTCGCTCCGCTCGCTCGTAAAAATCTAGTCCAACCTCACAACCGATCCGACACGATCGCAAATTTGATATATGTCGACATCATATCGAATAATGAACGCAAGATGGATTGGTTTTAGGTTAGGCTATAGTTTTCGAGCGAGCGCCGCGAGCGAGAGACGCGTAAAGGTGTGTCACAAACCAACGGTTTGGCACATACGGACATTGAAATATTCGCACCAGCCCGAGGAGCCGGAAGTCTTTATCCTATTGCCTTTGACAAATGTTTACGGTTTACCAATAGTTTCACATAATTAGTACCGTTTCCTCATAGTACAGTGCAACGTGATGTCCGAAATGGCTGACAAAATTAGGTAATAACACGAAATATATGGAAGGCAATATAAGGTATATGTATAGCTTGGAAATTGTGACCGTTGCTCGCTCGCTCCGCTCGCTCTTAAAAATCTAGTCCAACCTCACAACCGATCCCACACGTTCGCAAATTTGAAATATGTCGCCACCATATCGAATAATGAACGGAAGATGGATTGGTTTTAGGTTAGGCTATAGCTTTCGTGCGAGCGCAGCGAACGAGAGACGCGTAAAGGTGTGTCACAAACCATCGGTTTGGCACATACGGACATTGATATATTCGCACCAGCCCGAGGAGCCGGAAGTCTTTATCCTATTGCCTTCTGACAAATGTTTACGGTTTACCAATAGTTTCACATAATTAGTACCGTTTCCTCATAGTACAGTGCAACGTGATGTCTGAAATGGCTGACAAAATTAGGTACAAGCACGAAATATATGCAAGACAATATATGGTATATGTATAGCTTGGAAATTGTGACCGTTGCTCGCTCGCTCGAAAAAATCTAGTCCAACCTCACAACCGATCCGACACGTTCGCAAATTTGAAATATGTCGACATCATATCGAATAATGAAGGGAAGATGGATTGGTTTTAGGTTAGGCTATAGTTTTCGAGCGAGCGCCGCGAGCGAGAGACGCGTAAAGGTGTGTCACAAACCAACGGATTGGCACATACGGACATTGAAATATTCGCACCAGCCCGAGGAGCCGGAAGTCTTTATCCTATTGCCTTTTGACAAATGTTTACGGTTTACCAATAGTTTCACATAATTAGTACCGTTTCCTCATAGTACAGTGCAACGTGATGTCCGAAATGGCTGACAATATTAGGTAATAACACGAAATATATGGAAGGCAATATAAGGTATATGTATAGCTTGGAAATTGTGACCGTCGCTCGCTCGCTCCGCTCGCTCGAAAAAATCTAGTCCAACCTCACAACCGATCCGACACGTTCGCAAATTTGAAATATGTCGCCACCATATCGAATAATGAACGGAAGATGGATTGGTTTTAGGTTAGGCTATAGCTTTCGTGCGAGCGCAGCGAACGAGAGACGCGTAAAGGTGTGTCACAAACCATCCGTTTGGCACATACGGACATTGATATATTCGCACCAGCCCGAGGAGCCGGAAGTATTTATCCTATTGCCTGCCGACACATGTTTACAGTTTATGAATGGTTTCACATAAATAGTACTATTACCTCATAGTACAGTGCAATGTGATGTCCGAAATGGCTGACAAAATTAGGTAATAACACGAAATATATGGAAGGCAATATAAGGTATATGTATAGCTTGGAAATTGTGACCGTTGCTCGCTCGCTCCGCTCGCTCGTAAAAATCTAGTCCAATCTCACAACGGATCCCACACGTTCGCAAATTTGAAATATGTCGCCATCATATCGAATAATGAACGGAAGATGGGTTGGTTTTAAGTTAGGCTATAGCTTTCGTGCGGGCGCAGCGAAAGAGAGACGCGTAGAGGTGTGTCACAAACCATCGGTTTGGCACATACGGACATTGATATATTCGCACCAGCCCGAGGAGCCGGAAGTCTTTATCCTATTGCTTTCTGACAAATGTTTACGGTTTACCAATAGTTTAACATAATTAGTACCGTTTCCTCATAGTACAGTGCAACGTGATGTCCGAAATGGCTGACAAAATTAGGTACAAGCACGAAATATATGCAAGACAATATATGGTATATGTATAGCTAGGAAATTGTGACCGTTGCTCGCTCGCTCCGCTCGCTCGAAAAAATCTAGTCCAACCTCACAACCGATCCGACACGTTCGCAAATTTGATATATGTCGACATCATATCGAATAATGAACGCAAGATGGATTGGTTTTAGGTTAGGCTATAGTTTTCGAGCGAGCGCCACGAGCGAGTGACGCGTAAAGGTGTGTTACAAACCAACGGTTTGGCACATACGGACATTGAAATATTCGCACCAGCCCGAGGAGCCGGAAGTCTTTATCCTATTGCCTTTTGACAAATGTTTACGGTTTACCAATAGTTTCACATAATTAGTACCGTTTCCTCATAGTACAGTGCAACGTGATGTCCGAAATGGCTGACAAAATTAGGTACAAGCACGAAATATATGCAAGACAATATATGGTATATGTATAGCTTGGAAATTGTGACCGTCGCTCGCTCGCTCCGCTCGCTCGAAAAAATCTAGTCCAACCTCACAACCGATCAGACACGTTCGCAAATTTGAAATATGTCGCCACCATATCGAATAATGAAGGGAAGATGGATTGGTTTTAGATTAGGCTATAGCTTTCGTGCGAGCGCAGCGAACGAGAGACGCGTAAAGGTGTGTCACAAACCATCCGTTTGGCACATACGGACATTGATATATTCGCACCAGCCCGAGGAGCCGGAAGTATTTATCCTATTGCCTACCGACACATGTTTACAGTTTATGAATGGTTTCACATAAATAGTACTATTTCCTCATAGTACAGTGCAATGTGATGTCCGAAATGGCTGACAAAATTATGTAATAACACGAAATATATGGAAGGCAATATAAGGTATATGTATAGCTTGGAAATTGTGACCGTTGCTCGCTCGCTCCGCTCGCTCGTAAAAATCTAGTCCAACCTCACAACCGATCCCACACGTTCGCAAGTTTGAAATATGTCGCCACCATATCGAATAATGAACGGAAGATGGATTGGTTTTAGGTTAGGCTATAGCTTTCGTGCGGGCGCAGAGAACGAGAGACGCGTAAAGGTGTGTCACAAACCATCGGTTTGGCACATACGGACATTGATATATTCGCACCAGCCCGAGGAGCCGGAAGTCTTTATCCTATTGCCTTCTGACAAATGTTTACGGTTTACCAATAGTTTAACATAATTAGTACCGTTTCCTCATAGTACAGTGCAACGTGATGTCCGAAATGGCTGACAAAATTAGGTACAAACACGAAATATATGCAAGACAATATATGGTATATGTACAGCTTGGAAATTGTGACCGTTGCTCGCTCGCTCCGCTCGCTCGTAAAAATCTAGTCCAACCCCACAACCGATCCGACACGTTCGCAAATTTGAAATATGTCGCCATCATATCGAATAATGAACGCAAGATGGATTGGTTTTAGGTTAGGCTATAGTTTTCGAGCGAGCGCAGCGAGCGAGAGACGCGTATAGGTGTGTCATAAACCAACGGTTTGGCACATACGGACATTGAAATATTCGCACCAGCCCGAGGAGCCGGAAGTATTTATCCTATTGCCTACCGACACATGTTTACAGTTTATGAATAGTTTCACATAAATAGTACTATTTCCTCATAGTACAGTGCAATGTGATGTCCGAAATGGCTGACAAAATTAGGTAATAACACGAAATATATGGACGGCAATATAAGGTATATGTATAGCTTGGAAATTGTGACCGTTGATCGCTCGCTCCGCTCGCTCGAAAAAATCTAGTCCAACCTCACAACCGATCCGACACGTTCACAAATTTGAAATATGTCGCCACCATATCGAATAATGAACGGAAGATGGATTGGCTTTAGGTTAGGCTATAGCTTTCGTGCGAGCGCAGCGAACGAGAGAGGCGTAAAGGTGTGTCACAAACCAACGGTTTGGCACATACGGACATTGAAATATTCGCACCAGCCCGAGGAGCCGGAAGTATTTATCCTGTTGCCTACCGACACATGTTTACAGTTTATGAATAGTTTCACATGAATAGTACTATTTCCTCATAGTACAGTGCAATGTGATGTCCGAAATGGCTGACAAAATTAGGTAATAACACGAAATATATGGAAGGCAATATAAGGTATATGTATAGCTTGGAAATTGTGACCGTTGCTCGCTCGCTCCGCTCGCTCGTAAAAATCTAGTCCAACCTCACAACCGATCCCACACGTTCGCAAATTTGAAATATGTCGCCACCATATCGAATAATGAACGGAAGATGGATTGGTTTTAGGTTAGGCTATAGCTTTCGTGCGAGCGCAGCGAACGAGAGACGCGTAAAGGTGTGTCACAAACCATCGGTTTGGCACATACGGACATTGATATATTCGCACCAGCCCGAGGAGCCGGAAGTCTTTATCCTATTGCCTTCTGACAAATGTTTACGGTTTACCAATAGTTTCACATAATTAGTACCGTTTCCTCATAGTACAGTGCAACGTGATGTCTGAAATGGCTGACAAAATTAGGTACAAGCACGAAATATATGCAAGACAATATATGGTATATGTATAGCTTGGAAATTGTGACCGTTGCTCGCTCGCTCGAAAAAATCTAGTCCAACCTCACAACCGATCCGACACGTTCGCAAATTTGAAATATGTCGACATCATATCGAATAATGAAGGGAAGATGGATTGGTTTTAGGTTAGGCTATAGCTTTCGTGCGAGCGCAGCGAACGAGAGACGCGTAAAGGTGTGTCACAAACCAACGGTTTGGCACATACGGACGTTGAAATATTCGCACCAGCCCGAGGAGCCGGATGTCTTTATCCTATTGCCTTCTGACAAATGTTTACGGTTTACCAATAGTTTCATATAATTAGCACCGTTTCCTCATAGCACAGTGCAACGTGATGTCCGAAATGGCTGACAAAATTAGGAACAAGCACGAAATATATGCAAGAAAATATATGGTATATGTATAGCTTGGAAATTGTGACCGTTGCTCGCTCGCTCCGCTCGCTCGTAAAAATCTAGTCCAACCTCACAACCGATCCGACACGTTCGCAAATTTGATATATGTCGACATCATATCGAATAATGAACGCAAGATGGATTGGTTTTAGGTTAGGCTATAGTTTTCGAGCGAGCGCCGCGAGCGAGAGACGCGTAAAGGTGTGTCACAAACCAACGGTTTGGCACATACGGACATTGAAATATTCGCACCAGCCCGAGGAGCCGGAAGTCTTTATCCTATTGCCTTTTGACAAATGTTTACGGTTTACCAATAGTTTCACATAATTAGTACCGTTTCCTCATAGTACAGTGCAACGTGATGTCCGAAATGGCTGACAAAATTAGGTACAAGCACGAAATATATGCAAGACAATATATGGTATATGTATAGCTTGGAAATTGTGACCGTTGCTCGCTCGCTCCGCTCGCTCGAAAAAATCTAGTCCAACCTCACAACCGATCCGACACGTTCGCAAATTTGAAATATGTCGCCACCATATCGAATAATGAAGGGAAGATGGATTGGTTTTAGGTTAGGCTATAGCTTTCGTGCGAGCGCAGCGAACGAGAGACGCGTAAAGGTGTGTCACAAACCATCCGTTTGGCACATACGGACATTGATATATTCGCACCAGCCCGAGGAGCCGGAAGTATTTATCCTATTGCCTACCGACACATGTTTACAGTTTATGAATGGTTTCACATAAATAGTACTATTTCCTCATAGTACAGTGCAATGTGATGTCCGAAATGGCTGACAAAATTATGTAATAACACGAAATATATGGAAGGCAATATAAGGTATATGTATAGCTTGGAAATTGTGACCGTTGCTCGCTCGCTCCGCTCGCTCGTAAAAATCTAGTCCAACCTCACAACCGATCCCACACGTTCGCAAGTTTGAAATATGTCGCCACCATATCGAATAATGAACGGAAGATGGATTGGTTTTAGGTTAGGCTATAGCTTTCGTGCGGGCGCAGAGAACGAGAGACGCGTAAAGGTGTGTCACAAACCATCGGTTTGGCACATACGGACATTGATATATTCGCACCAGCCCGAGGAGCCGGAAGTCTTTATCCTATTGCCTACTGAGAAATGTTTACGGTTTACCAATAGTTTAACATAATTAGTACCGTTTCCTCATAGTACAGTGCAACGTGATGTCCGAAATGGCTGACAAAATTAGGTACAAACACGAAATATATGCAAGACAATATATGGTGTATGTACAGCTTGGAAATTGTGACCGTTGCTCGCTCGCTCCGCTCGCTCGTAAAAATCTAGTCCAACCCCACAACCGATCCGACACGTTCGCAAATTTGAAATATGTCGCCATCATATCGAATAATGAACGCAAGATGGATTGGTTTTAGGTTAGGCTATAGTTTTCGAGCGAGCGCAGCGAGCGAGAGACGCGTATAGGTGTGTCATAAACCAACGGTTTGGCACATACGGACATTGAAATATTCGCACCAGCCCGAGGAGCCGGAAGTATTTATCCTATTGCCTACCGACACATGTTTACAGTTTATGAATAGTTTCACATAAATAGTACTATTTCCTCATAGTACAGTGCAATGTGATGTCCGAAATGGCTGACAAAATAAGGTAATAACACGAAATATATGGAAGGCAATATAAGGTATATGTATATCTTGGAAATTGTGACCGTTGCTCGCTCGCTCCGCTCGATCGTAAAAATCTAGTCCAACCCCACAACCGATCCGACACGTTCGCAAATTTGAAATATGTCGCCATCATATCGAATAATGAACGCAAGATGGATTGGTTTTAGGTTAGGCTATAGCTTTCGAGCGAGCGCAGCGAGCGAGAGACGCGTATAGGTGTGTCATAAACCAACGGTTTGGCGCATACGGACATTGAAATATTCGCATCAGCCCGAGGAGCCGGAAGTATTTATCCTATTGCCTACCGACACATGTTTACAGTTTATGAATAGTTTCACATAAATAGTATATTTCCACATAGTACAATGCAATGTGATGTCCGAAATGGCTGACAAAATTAGGTAATAACACGACATATATGCAAGGCAATATAAGGTGTATGTATAGGTTGGAAATTGTGATCGTTGCTCGCTCGTTCGAAAAAATCTAGTCCAACCTCACAACCGATCCGACACGTTCGCAAATTTGAAATATGTCGCCATCATATCGAATAATGAACGCAAGATGGATTGGTTTTAGGTTAGGCTATAGCTTTCGAGCGAGCGCAGCGAGCGAGAGACGCGTATAGGTGTGTCATAAACCAACGGTTTGGCACATACGGACATTGAAATATTCGCATCAGCCCGAGGAGCCGGAAGTATTTATCCTATTGCCTACCGACACATGTGTACAGTTTATGAATAGTTTCACATAAATAGTACTATTTCCACATAGTACAATGCAATGTGATGTCCGAAATGGCTGACAAAATTAGGTAATAACACGACATATATGCAAGGCAATATAAGGTGTATGTATAGGTTGGAAATTGTGATCGTTGCTCGCTCGCTTGAAAAAATCTAGTCCAACCTCACAACCGATCCGACACGTTCGCAAATTTGAAATATGTCGCCACCATATCGAATAATGAACGGAAGATGGATTGGTTTTAGGTTAGTCTATAGCTTTCGTGCTAGCGCAGCGAACGAGAGACGCGTAAAGGTGTGTCACAAACCAACGGTTTGGCACATACGGACGTTGAAATATTCGCACCAGCCCGAGGAGCCGGATGTCTTTATCCTATTGCCTTCTGACAAATGTTTACGGTTTACCAATAGTTTCATATAATTAGTACCGTTTCCTCATAGCACAGTGCAACATGATGTCCGAAATGGCTGACAAAATTAGGTACAAGCACGAAATATATGCAAGACAATATATGGTATATGTATAGCTTGGAAATTGTGACCGTTGCTCGCTCGCTCCGCTCGCTCGTAAAAATCTAGTCCAACCTCACAACCGATCCGACACGTTCGCAAATTTGAAATATGTCGCCATCATATCGAATAATGAACGCAAGATGGATTGGTTTTAGGTTAGGCTATAGTTTTCGAGCGAGCGCCGCGAGCGAGAGACGCGTAATGGTGTGTCATAAACCAACGGTTTGGCACATACGGACATTGAAATATTCGCACCAGCCCGAGGAGCCGGAAGTATTTATCCTATAGCCTACCGTCACATGTTTACAGTTTATGAATAGTTTCACATAAATAGTACTATTTCCTCATAGTACAGTGCAATGTGATGTCCGAAATGGCTGACAATATTAGGTAATAACACGAAATATATGGAAGGCAATATAAGGTATATGTATACCTTGGAAATTGTGACCGTTGCTCGCTCGCTCCGCTCGCTCGAAAAAATCTAGTCCAACCTCACAACCGATCCGACACGTTCGCAAATTTGAAATATGTCGCCACCATATCGAATAATGAACGGAAGATGGATTGGTTTTAGGTTAGGCTAGAGCTATCGTGCGAGCGCAGCGAACGAGAGACGCGTAAAGGTGTGTCACAAACCATGCGTTTGGCACATACGGACATTGAAATATTCGCACCAGCCCGAGGAGCCGGAAGTCTTTATCCTATTGCCTTCTGACAAATGTTTACGGTTTACCAATAGTTTCACATAATTAGTACCGTTTCCTCATAGTACAGTGCAACGTGATGTCCGAAATGGCTGACAAAATTAGGTACAAGCACGAAATATATGCAAGACAATATATGGTATATGTATAGCTTGGAAATTGTGACCGTTGCTCGCTCGCTCAGCTCGCTCGAAAAAATCTAGTCCAACCTCACAACCGATCCGACACGTTCGCAAATTTGAAATATGTCGCCATCATATCGAATAATGAACGCAAGATGGATTGGTTTTAGGTTAGGCTATAGTTTTCGAGCGAGCGCCGCGAGCGAGAGACGCGTAAAGGTGTGTCATAAACCAACGGTTTGGCACATACGGACATTGAAATATTCGCACCAGCCCGAGGAGTCGGAAGTATTTATCCTATTGCCTACCGACACATGTTTACAGTTTATGAATAGTTTCACATAAATAGTACTATTTCCTCATAGTACAGTGCAATGTGATGTCCGAAATGGCTGACAAAATTAGGTAATAACACGACATATATGCAAGGCAATATAAGGTGTATGTATAGGTTGGAAATTGTGATCGTTGCTCGCTCGCTCGAAAAAATCTAGTCCAACCTCACAACCGATCCCACACGTTCGCAAATTTGAAATATGTCGCCACCATATCGAATAATGAACGGAAGATGGATTGGTTTTAGGTTAGGCTATAGCTTTCGTGCGAGCGCAGCGAACGAGAGACGCGTAAAGGTGTGTCACAAACCATCCGTTTGGCACATACGGACATTGATATATTCGCACCAGCCCGAGGAGCCGGAAGTATTTATCGTATTGCCTACCGTCACATGTTTACAGTTTATGAATAGTTTCACATAAATAGTACTATTTCCTCATAGTACAGTGCAATGTGATGTCCGAAATGGCTGACAATATTAGGTAATAACACGAAATATATGGAAGGCAATATAAGGTATATGTATACCTTGGAAATTGTGACCGTTGCTCGCTCGCTCCGCTCGCTCGAAAAAATCTAGTCCAACCTCACAACCGATCCGACACGTTCGCAAATTTTAAATATGTCGCCATCATATCGAATAATGAACGCAAGATGGATTGGTTTTAGGTTAGGCTATAGTTTTCGAGCGAGCGCCGCGAGCGAGAGACGCGTAAAGGTGTGTCACAAACCATCCGTTTGGCACATACGGACATTGATATATTCGCACCAGCCCGAGGAGCCGGAAGTATTTATCCTATTGCCTACCGACACATGTTTACAGTTTATGAATAGTTTCACATAAATAGTACTATTTCCTCATAGTACAGTGCAACGTGATGTCCGAAATGGCTGACAAAATTAGGTACAAGCACGAAATATATGCAAGACAATATATGGTATATGTATAGCTTGGAAATTGTGACCGTTGCTCGCTCGCTCCGCTCGCTCGTAAAAATCTAGTCCAACCCCACAACCGATCCGACACGTTCGCAAATTTGAAATATGTCGCCATCATATCGAATAATGAACGGAAGATGGATTGGTTTTAGGTTAGGCTATAGCTTTCGTGCGAGCGCAGCGAACGAGAGACGCGTAAAGGTGTGTCACAAACCATCCGTTTGGCACATACGGACATTGATATATTCGCACCAGCCCGAGGAGCCGGAAGTATTTATCCTATTGCCTACCGACACATGTTTACAGTTTATGAAGAGTTTCACATAAATAGTACTATTTCCTCATAGTACAGTGCAATGTGATGTCCGAAATGGCTGACAAAATTAGGTAATAACACGAAATATATGGAAGGCAATATAAGGTATATGTATAGCTTGGAAATTGTGACCGTTGCTCGCTCGCTCTGCTCGCTCGTAAAAATCTAGTCCAACCTCACAACCGATCCCACGCGTTCGCAAATTTGAAATATGTCGCCACCATATCGAATAATGAACGGAAGATGGGTTGGTTTTAAGTTAGGCTATAGCTTTCGTGCGGGCGCAGCGAAGGTGAGAAGCGCAGAGGTGTGTCACAAACCATCGGTTTGGCACATACGGACATTGATATATTCGCACCAGCCCCTAGGAGCCGGAAGTATTTATCCTATTGCCTACCGACACATGTTTACAGTTTATGAATAGTTTCACATAAATAGTACTATTTCCTCATAGTACAGTGCAACGTGATGTCCGAAATGGCTGACAAAATTAGGTACAAGCACGAAATATATGCAAGACAATATATGGTATATGTACAGCTTGGAAATTGTGACCGTTGCTCGCTCGCTCCGCTCGCTCGTAAAAATCTAGTCCAACCCCACAACCGATCCGACACGTTCGCAAATTTGAAATATGTCGCCATCATATCGAATAATGAAAGCAAGATGGATTGGTTTTAGGTTAGGCTATAGTTTTCGAGCGAGCGCAGCGAGCGAGAGACGCGTATAGGTGTGTCATAAACCAACGGTTTGGCACATACGGACATTGAAATATTCGCACCAGCCCGAGGAGCCGGAAGTATTTATCCTATTGCCTACCGACACATGTTTACAGTTTATGAATAGTTTCACATAAATAGTACTATTTCCTCATAGTACAGTGCAATGTGGTGTCCGAAATGGCTGACAAAATTAGGTAATAACACGACATATATGCAAGGCAATATAAGGTGTACGTATAGGTTGGAAATTGTGATCGTTGTTCGCTCGCTCGAAAAAATCTAGTCCAACCTCACAACCGATCCCACACGTTCGCAAATTTGAAATATGTCGCCACCATATCGAATAATGAACGGAAGATGGATTGGTTTTAGGTTTGGCTATAGCTTTCGTGCGAGCGCAGCGAACGAGAGACGCGTAAAGGTGTGTCACAAACCAACGGTTTGGCACATACGGACGTTGAAATATTCGCACCAGCCCGAGGAGCCGGAAGTCTTTATCCTATTGCCTTCTGACAAATGTTTACGGTTTACCAATAGTTTCACATAATAAGTACCGTTTCCTCATAGTACATTGCAACGTGATGTCCGAAATGGCTGACAAAATTAGGTACAAGCACGAAATATATGCAAGACAATATATGGTATATGTATAGCTTGGAAATTGTGACCGTTGCTCGCTCGCTCCGCTCGCTCGTAAAAATCTAGTCCAACCTCACAACCGATCCGACACGTTCGCAAATTTGAAATATGTCGCCATCATATCGAATAATGAACGCAAGATGGATTGGTTTTAGGTTAGGCTATAGTTTTCGAGCGAGCGCTGCGAGCGAGAGACGCGTAAAGGTGTGTCACAAACCAACGGTTTGGCACATACGGACATTGAAATATTCGCACCAGCCTGAGGAGCCGGAAGTCTTTATCCTATTGCCTTCTGACAAATGTTTACGGTTTACCAATAGTTTCACATAATTAGTACCGTTTCCTCATAGTACAGTGCAACGTGATGTCCGAAATGGCTGACAAAATTAGGTACAAGCACGAAATATATGCAAGAAAATATATGGTATATGTATAGCTTGGAAATTGTGACCGTTGCTCGCTCGCTCCGCTCGCTCGAAAAAATCTAGTCCAACCTCACAACCGATCCGACACGTTCGCAAATTTGAAATATGTCGCCATCATATCGAATAATGAACACAAGATGGATTGGTTTTAGGTTAGGCTATAGTTTTCGAGCGAGCGCCGCGAGCGAGTGACGCGTAAAGGTGTGTCATAAACCAACGGTTTGGCACATACGGACATTGAAATATTCGCACCAGCCCGAGGAGCCGGAAGTATTTATCCTATTGCCTACCGACACATGTTTACAGTTTATGAATAGTTTCACATAAATAGTACTATTTCCTCATAGTACAGTGCAATGTGTTGTCCGAAATGGCTGACAAAATTATGTAATAACACGAAATATATGGAAGGCAATATAAGGTATATGTATAGCTTGGAAATTGTGACCGTTGCTCGCTCGCTCCGCTCGCTCGTAAAAATCTAGTCCAACCCCACAACCGATCCGACACGTTCGCAAATTTGAAATATGTCGCCATCATATCGAATAATGAACGCAAGATGGATTGGTTTTAGGCTAGGCTATAGTTTTCGAGCGAGCGCAGCGAGCGAGAGACGCGTATAGGTGTGTCATAAACCAACGGTTTGGCACATACGGACATTGAAATATTCGCACCAGCCCGAGGAGCCGGAAGTATTTATCCTATTGCCTACCGACACATGTTTACAGTTTATGAATAGTTTCACATAAATAGTACTATTTCCTCATAGTACAGTGCAACGTGATGTCCGAAATGGCTGACAAAATTAGGTACAAGCACGAAATATATGCAAGACAATATATGGTATATGTATAGCTTGGAAATTGTGACCGTTGCTCGCTCGCTCCGCTCGCTCGTAAAAATCTAGTCCAACCTCACAACCGATCCCACACGTTCGCAAATTTGAAATATGTCGCCACCATATCGAATAATGAACGCAAGATGGATTGGTTTTAGGTTAGGCTATAGCTTTCGTGCGGGCGCAGCGAACGAGAGACGCGTAAATGTATGTCACAAACCATCGGTTTGGCACATACGGACATTGAAATATTCGCACCAGCCCGAGGAGCCGGAAGTATTTATCCTATTGCCTACCGACACATGTTTACAGTTTATGAATAGTTTCACATAAATAGTACTATTTCCACATAGTACAATGCAATGTGATGTCCGAAATGGCTGACAAAATTAGGTAATAACACGACATATATGCAAGGCAATATAAGGTGTATGTATAGGTTGGAAATTGTGATCGTTGCTCGCTCGCTCCGCTCGCTCGTAAAAATCTAGTCCAACCTCACAACCGATCCCACACGTTCGCAAATTTGAAATATGTCGCCACCATATCGAATAATGAACGGAAGATGGATTGGTTTTAGGTTAGGCTATAGCTTTCGTGCGAGCGCAGCGAACGAGAGATGCGTAAAGGTGTGTCACAAACCATCGGTTTGGCACATACGGACATTGATATATTCGCACCAGCCCGAGGAGCCGGAAGACTTTATCCTATTGCCTTCTGACAAATGTTTACTGTTTACCAATAGTTTCACATAATTAGTACCGTTTCCTCATAGTACAGTGCAACGTGATGTCCGAAATGGCTGACAAAATTAGGTACAAGCACGAAATATATGCAAGACAATATATGGTATATGTATAGCTTGGAAATTGTGACCGTTGCTCGCTCGCTCCGCTCGCTCGTAAAAATCTAGTCCAACCTCACAACCGATCCGACACGTTCGCAAATTTGAAATATGTCGCCATCATATCGAATAAGGAACGCAAGATGGATTGGTTTTAGGTTAGGCTATAGTTTTCGAGCGAGCGCAGCGAACGAGAGACGCGTATAGGTGTGTCATAACCCAACGGTTTGGCACATACGGACATTGAAATATTCGCACCAGCCCGAGGAGCCGGAAGTATTTATCCTATTGCCTACCGACACATGTTTACAGTTTATGAATAGTTTCACATAAATAGTACTATTTCCACATAATACAATGCAATGTGATGTCCGAAATGGCTGACAATATTAGGTAATAACACGACATATATGCAAGGCAATATAAGGTGTATGTATAGGTTGGAAATTGTGATCGTTGCTCGCTCGCTCGAAAAAATCTAGTCCAACCTCACAACCGATCCGACACGTTCGCAAATTTGAAATATGTCGCCACCATATCGAATAATGAACGGAAGATGGATTGGTTTTAGGTTAGGCTATAGCTTTCGTGCGAGCGCAGCGAACGAGAGACGCGTAAAGGTGTGTCACAAACCAACTGTTTGACACATACGGACATTGAAATATTCGCACCAGCCCGAGGAGCCGGAAGTCTTTATCCTAATGCCTTCTGACAAATGTTAACGGTTTACCAATAGTTTCACATAATTAGTACCGTTTCCTCATAGTACAGTGCAATGTGATGTCCGAAATGGCTGACAAAATTAGGTACAAGCACGAAATATATGCAAGACAATATATGGTATATGTATAGCTTGGAAATTGTGACCGTTGCTCGCTCGCTCCGCTCGCTCGTAAAAATCTAGTCCAACCCCACAACCGATCCGACACGTTCGCAAATTTGAAATATGTCGCCATCATATCGAATAATGAACGCAAGATGGATTGATATTAGGTTAGGCTATAGTTTTCGAGCGAGCGCAGCGAGCGAGAGACGCGTATAGGTGTGTCACAAACCAACGGTTTGGCACATACGGACATTGAAATATTCGCATCAGCCCGAGAAGCCGGAAGTATTTATCCTATTGCCTACAGACACATGTTTGCAGTTTTTGAATAGTTTCACATAAATAGTACTATTTCCACATAGTACAGTGCAATGTGATGCCCGAAATGGCTGACAAAATTAGGTAATAACACGACATATATGCAAGGCAATGTAAGGTGTATGTATAGGTTGGAAATTGTGATCGTTGCTCGCTCGCTCGAAAAAATCTAGTCCAACCTCACAACCGATCCGACACGTTCGCAAATTTGAAATATGTCGCCATCATATCGAATAATGAACGGAAGATGGGTTGGTTTTAAGTTAGGCTAAAGCTTTCGTGCGAGCGCAGCGAACGAGAGCCGCGTAAATGTGTGTCACAAACCAACGGTTTGGCACATACGGACGTTGAAATATTCGCACCAGCCCGAGGAGCCGGAAGTCTTTATTCTATTGCCTTCTGACAAATGTTTACGGTTTACCAATAGTTTCACATAATTAGTACCGTTTCCTCATAGTACAGTGCAACGTGATGTCCGAAATGGCTGACAAAATTATGTACAAGCACGAAATATATGCAAGACAATATATGGTATATGTATTGCTTGGAAATTGTGACCGTTGCTCGCTCGCTCCGCTCGCTCGTAAAAATCTAGTCCAACCTCACAACCGATCCCACACGTTCGCAAATTTGAAATATGTCGCCACCATATCGAATAATGAACGGAAGATGGATTGGTTTTAGGTTAGGCTATAGCTTTCGTGCGAGCGCAGCGAACGAGAGATGCGTAAAGGTGTGTCACAAACCATCGGTTTGGCACATACAGACATTGATATATTCGCATCAGCCCGAGGAGCCGGAAGTCTTTATCCTATTGCCTTCTGACAAATGTTTACTGTTTACCAATAGTTTCACATAATCAGTACCGTTTCCTCATAGTACAGTGCAACGTGATGTCCGAAATGGCTGACAAAATTAGGTACAAGCACGAAATATATGCAAGACAATATATGGTATATGTATAGCTTGGAAATTGTGACCGTTGCTCGCTCGCTCCGCTCGCTCGTAAAAATCTAGTCCAACCCCACAACCGATCCGACACGTTCGGAATTTTGAAATATGTCGCCATCATATCGAATAATGAATGCAAGATGGATTGATATTAGGTTAGGCTATAGTTTTCGAGCGAGCGCTGCGAGCGAGAGACGCGTATAGGTGTGTCACAAACCAACGGTTTGGCACATACGGACATTGAAATATTCGCATCAGCCCGAGAAGCCGGAAGTATTTATCCTATTGCCTACAGACACATGTTTACAGTTTATGAATAGTTTCACATAAATAGTACTATTTCCACATAGTACAATGCAATGTGATGCCCGAAATGGCTGACAAAATTAGGTAATAACACGACATATATGCAAGGCAATATAAGGTGTATGTATAGGTTGGAAATTGTGATCGTTGCTCGCTCGCTCGAAAAAATCTAGTCCAACCTCACAACCGATCCGACACGTTCGCAAATTTGAAATATGTCGCCATCATATCGAATAATGAACGGAAGATGGGTTGGTTTTAAGTTAGGCTATAGCTTTCGTGCGGGCGCAGCGAAAGAGAGACGCGTAGAGGTGTGTTACAAACCATGGGTTTGGCACATACGGACATTGATATATTCGCACCAGCCCGAGGAGCCGGAAGTCTTTATCCTATTGCTTTCTGACAAATGTTTACGGTTTACCAATAGTTTCACATAATTAGTACCGTTTCCTCATAGTACAGTGCAACGTGATGTCCGAAATGGCTGACAAAATTAGGTACAAGCACGAAATATATGCAAGACAATATATGGTATATGTATAGCTTGGAAATTGTGACCGTTGCTCGCTCGCTCCGCTCGCTCGTAAAAATCTAGTCCAACCTCACAACCGATCCCACACGCTCGCAAATTTGAAATATGTCGCCACCATATCGAATAATGAACGGAAGATGGGTTGGTTTTAAATTATTCTATAGCTTTCGTGCAGGCGCAGCGAAAGAGAGACGCGTAGAGGTGTGTCACAAACCATGGGTTTGGCACATACGGACATTGATATATTCGCACCAGCCCGAGGAGCCGGAAGTATTTATCCGATTGCCTACCGACACATGTTTACAGTTTATGAATAGTTTCACATAAATAGTACTATTTCCTCATAGTACAGTGCAATGTGATGTCCGAAATGGCTGACAAAATTAGGTAATAACACGAAATATATGGAAGGCAATATAAGGTATATGTATAGCTTGGAAATTGTGACCGTTGCTCGCTCGCTCCGCTCGCTCGTAAAAATCTAGTCCAACCTCACAACCGATCCCACACGTTCGCAAATTTGAAATATGTCGCCACCATATCGAATAATGAACGGAAGATGGGTTGGTTTTAAGTTAGGCTATAGCTTTCGTGCGGGCGCAGCGAAAGAGAGACGCGTAGAGGTGTGTCACAAACCATGGGTTTGGCACATACGGACATTGATATATTCGCACCAGCCCGAGGAGCCGGAAGTCTTTATCCTATTGCTTTCTGACAAATGTTTACGGTTTACCAATAGTTTCACATAATTAGTACCGTTTCCTCATAGTACAGTGCAACGTGATGTCCGAAATGGCTGACAAAATTAGGTACAAGCACGAAATATATGCAAGACAATATATGGTATATGTATAGCTTGGAAATTGTGACCGTTGCTCGCTCGCTCCGCTCGCTCGTAAAAATCTAGTCCAACCTCACAACCGATCCCACACGTTCGCAAATTTGAAATATGTCGCCACCATATCGAATAATGAACGGAAGATGGGTTGGTTTTAAGTTATTCTATAGCTTTCGTGCGGGCGCAGCGAAAGAGAGACGCGTAGAGGTGTGTCACAAACCATGGGTTTGGCACATACGGACATTGATATATTCGCACCAGCCCGAGGAGCCGGAAGTATTTATCCGATTGCCTACCGACACATGTTTACAGTTTATGAATACTTTCACATAAATAGTACTATTTCCTCATAGTACAGTGCAATGTGATGTCCGAAATGGCTGACAAAATTAGGTAATAACACGAAATATATGGAAGGCAATATAAGGTATATGTATAGCTTGGAAATTGTGACCGTTGCTCGCTCGCTCCGCTCGCTCGTAAAAATCTAGTTCAACCTCACAACCGATCCCACACGTTCGCAAATTTGAAATATGTCGCCACCATATCGAAAAATGAACGGAAGATGGGTTGGTTTTAAGTTAGGCTATAGCTTTCGTGCGGGCGCAGCGAAAGAGAGACGCGTAGAGGTGTGTCACAAACCATGGGTTTGGCACATACGGACATTGATATATTCGCATCAGCCCGAGGAGCCGGAAGTCTTTATCCTATTGCTTTCTGACAAATGTTTACGGTTTACCAATAGTTTAACATAATTAGTACCGTTTCCTCATAGTACAGTGCAACGTGATGTCCGAAATGGCTGTCAAAATTAGGTACAAGCACGAAATATATGCAAGACAATATATGGTATATGTACAGCTTGGAAATTGTGACCGTTGCTCGCTCGCTCCGCTCGCTCATAAAAATCTAGTCCAACCCCACAACCGATCCGACACGTTCGCAAATTTGAAATATGTCGCCATCATATCGAATAATGAACGCAAGATGGATTGGTTTTAGGTTAGGCTATAGTTTTCGAGCGAGCGCAGCGAGCGAGAGACGCGTATAGGTGTGTCATAAACCAACGGTTTGGCACATACGGACATTGAAATATTCGCACCAGCCCGAGGAGCCGGAAGTATTTATCCTATTGCCTACCGACACATGTTTACAGTTTATGAATAGTTTCACATGAATAGTACTATTTCCTCATAGTACAGTGCAATGTGATGTCCGAAATGGCTGACAAAATTAGGTAATAACACGACATATATGTGAGGCAATATAAGGTGTATGTATAGGTTGGAAATTGTGATCGTTGCTCGCTCGCTCGAAAAAATCTAGTCCAACCTCACAACCGATCCCACACGTTCGCAAATTTGAAATATGTCGCCACCATAACGAATAATGAACGGAAGATGGATTGGTTTTAGGTTAGGCTATAGCTTTCGTGCGAGCGCAGCGAACGAGAGACGCGTAAAGGTGTGTCACAAACCATCCGTTTGGCACATACGGACATTGATATATTCGCACCAGCCCGTGGAGCCGGACGTATTTATCCTATTGCCTACCGACACATGTTTACAGTTTATGAATAGTTTCACATAAATAGTACTATTTCCTCATAGTACAGTGCAATGTGATGTCCGAAATGGCTGACAAAATTATGTAATAACACGAAATATATGGAAGGCAATATAAGGTATATGTATAGCTTGGAAATTGTGACCGTTGCTCGCTCGCTCCGCTCGCTCGTAAAAATCTAGTCCAACCTCACAACCGATCCCACACGTTCGCAAATTTGAAATATGTCGCCACCATATCGAATAATGAACGGAAGATGGATTGGTTTTAGGTTAGGCTATAGCTTTCGTGCGGGCGCAGCGAACGAGAGACGCGTAAAGGTGTGTCACAAACCATCGGTTTGGCACATACGGACATTGATATATTCGCACCAGCCCGAGGAGCCGGAAGTATTTATCCTATTGCCTACCGACACATGTTTACAGTTTATGAATAGTTTCACATAAATAGTACTATTTCCTCATAGTACAGTGCAATGTGATGTCCGAAATGGCTGACAAAATTAGGTAATAACACGAAATATATGGAAGGCAATATAAGGTATATGTATAGCTTGGAAATTGTGACCGTTGCTTGCTCGCTCCGCTCGCTCGTAAAAATCTAGTCCAACCTCACAACCGATCCCACACGTTCGCAAATTTGAAATATGTCGCCATCATATCGAATAATGAACGCAAGATGGATTGGTTTTAGGTTAGGCTATAGTTTTCGAGCGAGCGCCGCGAGCGAGAGACGCGTAAAGGTGTGTCACAAACCAACGGTTTGGCACATACGGACATTGAAATATTCGCACCAGCCCGAGGAGCCGGAAGTATTTATCCTACTGCCTACCGACACATGTTTACAGTTTATGAATAGTTTCACATAAATAGTACTATTTCCTCATAGTACAGTGCAATGTGATGTCCGTCCGAAATGGCTGACAAAATTAGGTAAAGCACGAAATAAATGCATGACAATATATGGTATATGTATAGCTTGGAAATTGTGACCGTTGCTCGCTCGCACAGCTCGCTAGAAAAAATCTAGTCCAACCTCACAACCGATCCGACACGTTCGCAAATTTGAAATATGTCCGCCACCATATCGAATAATGACGGAAGTTGGATTGGTTTAGGTTAGGCTATAGCTTTCGTGCGAGCGCAGCGAACGAGAGACGCGTAAAGGTGTGTCACAAACCATCCGTTTGGCACATACGGACATTGATATATTCGCACCAGCCCGAGGAGCCGGAAGTATTTATCCTATTGCCTACCGACACATGTATACAGTTTATGAATAGTTTCACATAAATAGTACTATATTCCTCATAGTACAGTGCAATGTGATGTCCGAAATGGCTGACAAAATTAGGTAATAACACGACATATATGCAAGGCAATATAAGGTGTATGTATAGGTTGGAAATTGTGATCGTTGCTCGCTCGCTCCGCTCGCTCGAAAAAAATCTAGTCCAACTCACAACCGATCCGACACGTTCGCAAATTTGAAATATGTCGCCACCATATACGAATAATGAACGGAAGATGGATTGGTTTTAGGTTAGGCTATAGCTTTCGTGCGAGCGCAGCGAACGAGAGACGCGTAAAGGTGTGTCACAAACAACGGTTTGACACATACGGACATTGAAATGTTCGCACCAGCCCGAGGAGCCGGAAGTCTATATCCTAATGCCTTCTGACAAATGTTAACGGTTTACCAATAGTTTCACATAATTAGTACCGTTTCCTCATAGTACAGTGCAACGTGATTGTCCCGAAATGGCTGACAAAAATAGGTACAAGCACGAAATATATGCAAGACAATATATGGTATATGTATAGCTTGGAAATTGTGACCGTTGCTCGCTCGCTCCGCTCGCTCGTAAAAATCTAGTCCAACCTCACAACCGATCCGACACGTTCGCAAAAATAGAAATATGTCGCCATCATATCGAATAATGAACGCAAGATGGATTGGTTTTAGGTTAGGCTATAGTATTCGAGCGAGCGCAGCGAGCGAGAGACGCGTATAGGTGTGTCATAAACCAACGGTTTGGCACATACGGACATTGAAATATTCGCACCAGCCCGAGGAGCCGGAAGCATTTATCCTATTGCCTACCGACACATGTTTACAGTTTATGAAATAGTTTCACATAAATAGTACTATTTCCACACAGTACAATGCAGTGTGGTGTCCGAAATGGCTGACAAAATTAGGTAATAACACGACATATATGCAAGGCAATATAAGGTGTATGTATAGGTTGGAAATTGTGATCGTTGCTCGCTCGCTCGAAAAAATCTAGTCCAACCTCACAACTGATCCCACACGTTCGCCAAATTTGAAATATGTCGCCACCATATCGAATAATGAACGGAAGATGGGTTGGTTTTAGTTATTCTATAGCTTTCGTGCGGGCGCAGCGAAAGAGAGACGCGTAGAGGTGTGTCACAAACCATGGGTTTGGCACATACGGACATTGATATATTCGCACCAGCCCGAGGAGCCGGAAGTATTTATCCGATTGCCTACCGACACATGTTTACAGTTTATGAATAGTTTCACATAAATGGTACTATTTCCTCATAGTACAGTGCAATGTGATGTCCGAAATGGCTGACAAATTTAGGTAATAACACGAAATATATGGAAGGCAATATAAGGTATATGTATAGCTTGGAAATTGTGACCGTTGCTCGCTCGCTCCGCTCGCTCGTAAAAATCTTAGTCCAACCTCACAACCGATCCCACACGTTCGCAAATTTGAAATATGTCGCCACCATATCGAATAATGACGGAAGAAGGGTTGGTTTTTAAGTTAGGCTATAGCTTTCGTGCGGGCGCAGCGAAAGAGAGACGCGTAGAGGTGTGTCACAAACCATGGGTTTGGCACATACGGACATTGATATATTCGCACCAGCCGAGGAGCGGAAGTCTTTAGTCCTATTGCTTTCTGACAAATTGTTTACGGTTTACCAATAGTTTCACAAAATTAGTACCGTTTCCTCATAGTACAGTGCAACGTGATGTCCGAAATGGCTGACAAAATTAGGTACAAGCACGAAATATATGCAAGACAATATATGGTATATGTATAGCTTGGAAATTGTGACCGTTGCTCGCTCGCTCCGCTCGCTCGTAAAAATCTAGTCCAACCTCACAACCGATCCCACACGTTCGCAAATTTGAAATATGTCGCCACCATATCGAATAATGAACGGAAGATGGGTTGGTTTTAAGTTATTCTATAGCTTTCGTGCGGGCGCAGCGAAAGAGAGACGCGTAGAGGTGTGTCACAAACCATGGGTTTGGCACATACGGACATTGATATATTCGCACCAGCCCGAGGAGCCGGAAGTATTTATCCGATTGCCTACCGACACATGTTTACAGTTTATGAATAGTTTCACATAAATGGTACTATTTCCTCATAGTACAGTGCAATGTGATGTCCGAAATGGCTGACAAAATTAGGTAATACACGAAATATATGGAAGGCAATATAAGGTATATGTATAGCTTGGAAATTGTGACCGTTGCTCGCTCGCTCCGCTCGCTCGTAAAAATCTAGTCCAACCTCACAACCGATCCCACACGTTCGCAAATTTGAAATATGTCGCCACCATATCGAAAAATGAACGGAAGATGGGTTGGTTTTTAAGTTAGGCTATAGCTTTCGTGCGGGCGCAGCGAAAGAGAGACGCGTAGAGGTGTGTCACAAACCATCGGTTTGGCACATACGGACATTGATATATTCGCACCAGCCCGAGGAGCCGGAAGTCTTTATCCTAATGCCTTCTGACAAATGTTTACGGTTTACCAATAGTTTCACATAATTAGTACCGTTTCTCATAGTTACAGTGCAACGTGATGTCCGAGATGGCTTACAAAATTAGGTACAAGCACGAAAAATATGCAAGACAATATATGGTATATGTATAGCTTGGAAATTGTGACCGTTGCTCGCTCGCTCCGCTCGCTCGTAAAAATCTAGTCCAACCCCACAACCGATCCGACACGTTCGCAAATTTGAAATATGTCGCCATCATATCGAATAATGAACGCAAGATGGATTGGTTTTAGGTTAGGCTATAGCTTTCGTGCGAGCGCAGCGAACGAGAGACGCGTAAAGGTGTGTCACAAACCTACGGTTTGGCACATACGGACATGATATATTCGCACCAGCCCGAGGAGCCGGAAGTCTTTATCCTAATGCCTTCTGACAAATGTTTACGGTTTACCAATAGTTTCACATAATTAGTACCGTTTCCTCATAGTACAGTGCAACGTGATGTCCGAGATGGCTTACAAAATTAGGTACAAGCACGAAATATATGCAAGACAATATATGGTATATGTATAGCTTGGAAATTGTGACCGTTGCTCGCTCGCTCCGCTCGCTCGTAAAAATCTAGTCCAACCCCACACAACCGATCCGACACGTTCGCAATTTTGAAATATGTCGCCATCATATCGAATAATGAACGCAAGATGGATTGGTTTTAGGTTAGGCTATAGTTTTCGAGCAAGCGCAGCGAGCGAGAGCCGCGTATAGGTGTGTCATAAACCAACGGTTTGGCACATACGGACATTGAAATATTCGCATCAGCCCGAGGAGCCGGAAGCAATTTATCCTATTGCCTACCGACACATGTTTACAGTTTATGAATAGTTTCACATAAATAGTACTATTTCCACATAGTACAATGCAGTGTGATGTCCGAAATGGCTGACAAAATTAGGTAATAACACGACATATATGCAAGGCAATATAAGGTGTATGTATAGGTTGGAAATTGTGATCGTTGCTCGCTCGCTCGAAAAAATCTAGTCCAACCTCACAACCGATCCGACACGTTCGCAAATTTGAAATAGTCGCCACCACATCGAATAATGAACGGAAGATGGATTGGTTTTAGGTTAGGCTATAGTTTTCGAGGTAGCGCCGCGAGCGGGAGACGCGTAAAGGTGTGTCATAAACCAACGGTTTGGCACATACGGACATTGAAATATTCGCACCCAGCCCGAGGAGCCGGAAGTATTTATCCTATTGCCTACCGACACATGTTTACAGTTTATGAATAGTTTCACATAAATAGTACCGTTTCCTCATAGTACAGTGCAACGTGATGTCCGAAATGGCTGACAAAATTAGGTACAAGCACGAAATATATGCAAGACAATATATGGTATATGTATAGCTTGGAAATTGTGACCGTTGCTCGCTCGCTCCGCTCGCTCGTAAAAATCTAGTCCAACCTCACAACCGATCCCACACGTTCGCAAATTTGAAATATGTCGCCACCATATCGAATAATGAACGGAAGATGGGTTGGTTTTAAGTTATTCTATAGCTTTCGTGCGGGCGCAGCGAAAGAGAGACGCGTAGAGGTGTGTCACAAACCATGGGTTTGGCACATACGGACATTGATATATTCGCACCAGCCCGAGGAGCCGGAAGTATTTATCCGATTGCCTACCGACACATGTTTACAGTTTATGAATAGTTTCACATAAATGGTACTATTTCCTCATAGTACAGTGCAATGTGATGTCCGAAATGGCTGACAAAATTAGGTAATAACACGAAATATATGGAAGGCATATAAGGTATATGTATAGCTTGGAAATTGTGACCGTTGCTCGCTCGCTCCGCTCGCTCGTAAAAATCTAGTCCAACCTCACAACCGATCCCACACGTTCGCAAATTTGAATATGTCGCCACCATATCGAATAATGAACGGAAGATGGGTTGGTTTTAAGTTAGGCTATAGCTTTCGTGCGGGCGCAGCGAAGAGAGACGCGTAGAGGTGTGTCACAAACCATGGGTTTGGCACATACGGACATTGATATATTCGCACCAGCCCGAGGAGCCGGAAGTCTTTATCCTATTGCTTTCTGACAAATGTTTACGGTTTACCAATAGTTTCACATAATTAGTACCGTTTCCTCATAGTACAGTGCAACGTGATGTCCGAAATGGCTGACAAAATTAGGTACAAGCACGAAATATATGCAAGACAATATATGGTATATGTATAGCTTGGAAATTGTGACCGTTGCTCGCTCGCTCCGCTCGCTCGTAAAAATCTAGTCCAACCTCACAACCGATCCCACACGTTCGCAAATTTGAAATATGTCGCCACCATATCGAATAATGAACGGAAGATGGGTTGGTTTTAAGTTATTCTATAGCTTTCGTGCGGGCGCAGCGAAAGAGAGACGCGTAGAGGTGTGTCACAAACCATGGGTTTGGCACATACGGACATTGATATATTCGCACCAGCCCGAGGAGCCGGAAGTATTTATCCGATTGCCTACCGACACATGTTTACAGTTTATGAATAGTTTCACATAAATGGTACTATTTCCTCATAGTACAGTGCAATGTGATGTCCGAAATGGCTGACAAAATTAGGTAATAACACGAAATATATGGAAGGCAATATAAGGTATATGTATAGCTTGGAAATTGTGACCGTTGCTCGCTCGCTCCGCTCGCTCGTAAAAATCTAGTCCAACCTCACAACCGATCCCACACGTTCGCAAATTTGAAATATGTCGCCACCATATCGAAAAATGAACGGAAGATGGGTTGGTTTTAAGTTAGGCTATAGCTTTCGTGCGGGCGCAGCGAAAGAGAGACGCGTAGAGGTGTGTCACAAACCATGGGTTTGGCACATACGGACATTGATATATTCGCATCAGCCCAGGAGCCGGAAGTCTTTATCCTATTGCTTTCTGACAAATGTTTACGGTTTACCAATAGTTTCACATAATTAGTACCGTTTCCTCATAGTACAGTGCAACGTGATGTCCGAAATGGCTGACAAAATTAGGTACAAGCACGAAATATATGCAAGACAATATATGGTATATGTATAGCTTGGAAATTGTGACCGTTGCTCGCTCGCTCCGCTCGCACGTAAAAATCTAGTCCAACCTCACAACCGATCCCACACGTTCGCAAATTTGAAATATGTCGCCACACCATATCGAATAATGAACGGAAGATGGGTTGGTTTTAAGTTATTCTATAGCTTTCGTGCGGGCGCAGCGAAAGAGAGACGCGTAGAGGTGTGTCACAAACCATGGGTTTGGCACATACGGACATTGATATATTCGCACCAGCCCGAGGAGCCGGAAGTATTTATCCGATTGCCTACCGACACATGTTTACAGTTTATGAATACTTTCACATAAATAGTACTATTTCCTCATAGTACAGTGCAATGTGATGTCCGAAATGGCTGACAAAATTATGTAATAACACGAAATATATGGAAGGCAATATAAGGTATATGTATAGCTTGGAAATTGTGACCGTTGCTCGCTCGCTCCCGCTCGCTCGTAAAAATCTAGTCCAACCTCACAAACCGATCCCACACGTTCGCAAATTTGAAATATGTCGCCACCATATCGAATAATGAACGTGAAGATGGATGGTTTTAGGTTAGGCTATAGCTTTCGTGCGGGCGCAGCGAACGAGAGACGCGTAAAGGTGTGTCACAAACCATCGGTTTGGCACATACGGACATTGATATATTCGCACCAGCCCGAGGAGCCGGAAGTATTTATCCTATTGCCTACCGACACATGTTTACAGTTTATGGAATAGTTTCACATAAATAGTACTATTTCCTCATAGTACAAGTGCAATGTGATGTCCGAAAATGGCTGACAAAATTAGGTAATAACACGAAATATATGGAAGGCAATATAAGGTATATGTATAGCTTGGAAATTGTGACCGTTGCTTGCTCGCTCCGCTCGCTCGTAAAAATCTAGTCCAACCTCACAACCGATCCCACACGTTCGCAAATTTGAAATATGTCGCCATCATATCGAATAATGAACGCAAGATGGATTGGTTTTAGGTTAGGCTATAGTTTTCGAGCGAGCGCCGCGAGCGAGAGACGCGTAATGGTGTGTCACAAACCAACGGTTTGGCACATACGGACATTGAAATATTCGCACCAGGCCCGAGGAGCCGGAAGTATTTATCCTACTGCCTACCGACACATGTTTACAGTTATGAATAGTTTCACATAAATAGTACTATTTCCTCATAGTACAGTGCAATGTGATGTCCGAAATGGCTGACAAATTAGGTACAAGCACGAAATATATGCATGACAATATATGGTATATGTATAGCTTGGAAATTGTGACCGTTGCTCGCTCGCACAGCTCGCTAGAAAAAATCTAGTCCAACCTCACAACCGATCCGACACGTTCGCAAATTTGAAATATGTCGCCACCATATCGAATAATGAACGGAAGATGGAATGGTTTTAGGTTAGGCCTATAGCTTTCGTGCGAGCGCAGCGAACGAGAGACGCGTAAAGGTGTGTCACAAACCATCCGTTTGGCACATACGGACATTGATATATTCGCACCAGCCCGAGGAGCCGGAAGTATTATCCTATTGCCTACCGACACATGTTTACAGTTTATGAATAGTTTCACATAAATAGTACTATTTCCTCATAGTACAGTGCAATGTGATGTCCGAAATGGCTGACAAAATTATGTAATAACACGAAATATATGGAAGGCAATATAAGGTATATGTATAGCTTGGAAATTGTGACCGTTGCTCGCTCGCTCCGCTCGCTCGTAAAAATCTAGTCCAACCTCACAACCGATCCCACACGTTCGCAAATTTGAAATATGTCGCCACCATATCGAATAATGAACGGAAGATGGATTGGTTTTAGGTTAGGCTATAGCTTTCGTGCGGGCGCAGCGAACGAGAGACGCGTAAAGGTGTGTCACAAACAATCGGTTTGGCACATACGGACATTGATATATTCGCACCAGCCCGAGGAGCCGGAAGTATTTATCCTATTGCCTACCGACACATGTTTACAGTTTATGAATAGTTTCACATAAATAGTACTATTTCCTCATAGTACAGTGCAATGTGATGTCCGAAATGGCTGACAAAATTAGGTAATAACACCGAAATATATGGAAGGCAATATAAGGTATATGTATAGCTTGGAAATTGTGACCGTTGCTTGCTCGCTCCGCTCGCTCGTAAAAATCTAGTCCAACCTCACAACCGATCCCACACGTTCGCAAATTTGAAATATGTCGCCATCATATCGAATAATGAACGCAAGATGGATTGGTTTTAGGTTAGGCTATAGTTTTCGAGCGAGCGCCGCGAGCGAGGAGACGCGTAAAGGTGTGTCACAAACCAACGGTTTGGCACATACGGACATTGAAATATTCGCACCAGCCCGAGGAGCCGGAAGTATTTATCCTACTGCCTACCGACACATGTTTACAGTTTATGAATAGTTTCACATAAATAGTACTATTTCCTCATAGTACAGTGCAATGTGATGTCCGAAATGGCTGACAAAATTAGGTACAAGCACAAAATATATGCATGACAATATATGGTATATGTATAGCTTGGAAATTGTGACCGTTGCTCGCTCGCACAGCTCGCTAGAAAAAATCTAGTCCAACCTCACAACCGATCCGACACGTTCGCAAATTTGAAATATGTCGCCACCATATCGAATAATGAACGGAAGATGGATTGGTTTTAGGTTAGGCTATAGCTTTCGTGCGAGCGCAGCGAACGAGAGACGCGTAAAGGTGTGTCACAAACCATCCGTTTGGCACATACGGACATTGATATATTCGCACCAGCCCGAGGAGCCGGAAGTATTTATCCTATTGCCTACCGACACATGTTTACAGTATATGAATAGTTTCACATAAATAGTACTATTTCCTCATAGTACAGTGCAATGTGATGTCCGAAATGGCTGACAAAATTAGGTAATAACACGACTTATATGCAAGGCAATATAAGGTGTATGTATAGGTTGGAAATTGTGATCGTTGCTCGCTCGCTCCGCTCGCTCGAAAAAATCTAGTCCAACCTCACAACCGATCCGACACGTTCGCAAATTTGAAATATGTCGCCACCATATCGAATAATGAACGGAAGATGGATTGGTTTTAGGTTAGGCTATAGCTTTCGTGCGAGCGCAGCGAACGAGAGACGCGTAAAGGTGTGTCACAAACAACGGTTTGACACATACGGACATTGAAATGTTCGCACCAGCCCGAGGAGCCGGAAGTCTTTATCCTAATGCCTTCTGACAAATGTTAACGGTTTACCAATAGTTTCACATAATTAGTACCGTTTCCTCATAGTACAGTGCAACGTGATGTCCGAAATGGCTGACAAAATTAGGTACAAGCACGAAATATATGCAAGACAATATATGGTATATGTATAGCTTGGAAATTGTGACCGTTGCTCGCTCGCTCCGCTCGCTCGTAAAAATCTAGTCCAACCTCACAACCGATCCGACACGTTCGCAAATTTGAAATATGTCGCCATCATATCGAATAATGAACGCAAGATGGATTGGTTTTAGGTTAGGCTATAGTATTCGAGCGAGCGCAGCGAGCGAGAGGACGCGTATAGGTGTGTCATAAACCAACGTTTTGGCACATACGGACATTGAAATATTCGCACCAGCCCGAGGAGCCGGAAGCATTTATCCTATTGCCTACCGACACATGTTTACAGTTTATGAATAGTTTCACATAAATAGTACTATTTCCACACAGTACAATGCAGTGTGGTGTCCGAAATGGCTGACAAAATTAGGTAATAACACGACATATATGCAAGGCAATATAAGGTGTATGTATAGGTTGGAAATTGTGATCGTTGCTCGCTCGCTCGAAAAAATCTAGTCCAACCTCACAACCGATCCGACACGTTCGCAAATTTGAAATATGTCGCCATCATATCGAATAAGGAACGCAAGATGGATTGGTTTTAGGTTAGGCTATAGTTTTCGAGCGAGCGCAGCGAACGAGAGACGCGTATAGGTGTGTCATAACCCAACGGTTTGGCACATACGGACATTGAAATATTCGCATCAGCCCGAGGAGCCGGAAGTATTTATCCTATTGCCTACCGACACATGTTTACAGTTATGAATAGTTTCACATAAATAGTACTATTTCCTCATAGTACAGTGCAATGTGCTGTCCGAAATGGCTGACAAAATTAGGTAATAACACGAAATATATGGAAGGCAATATAAGGTATATGTATAGCTTGGAAATTGTGACCATTGCTTGCTCGCTCCGCTCGCTCGTAAAAATCTAGTCCAACCTCACAACCGATCCCACACGTTTGCAAATTTGAAATATGTCGCCACCATATCGAATAATGAACGGAAGATGGAGTGGTTTTAGGGTAGGCTATAGCTTTCGTGCGAGCGCAGCGAACGAGAGACGCGTAAAGGTGTGTCACAAACCATCGGTTTGGCACATACGGACATTGATATATTCGCACCAGCCCGAGGAGCCGGAAGTCTTTATCCTATTGCCTTCTGACAAATGTTTACGGTTTACCAATAGTTTCACATAATTAGTACCGTTTCCTCATAGTACAGTGCAACGTGATGTCCCGAAATGCCTGACAAAATTAGGTACCTGCACGAAATATATGCAAGACAATATATGGTATATGTATAGCTTGGAAATTGTGACCGTTGCTCGCTCGCTCCGCTCGCTCGTAAAAATCTAGTCCAACCCCACAACCGATCCGACACGTTCGCAAATTTGAAATATGTCGCCATCATATCGAATAATGAACGCAAGATGGATTGGTTTTAGGTTAGGCTATAGCTTTCGTGCGAGCGCAGCGAACGAGAGACGCGTAAAGGTGTGTCACAAACCTACGGTTTGGCACATACGGACATTGATATATTCGCACCAGCCCGAGGAGCCGGAAGTCTTATCCTAATGCCTTCTGACAAATGTTTACGGTTTACCAATAGTTTCACATAATTAGTACCGTTTCCTCATAGTACAGTGCAACGTGATGTCCGAGATGGCTTACAAAATTAGGTACAAGCACGAAATATATGCAAGACAATATATGGTATATGTATAGCTTGGAAATTGTGACCGTTGCTCGCTCGCTCCGCTCGCTCGTAAAAATCTAGTCCAACCCCACAACCGATCCGACACGTTCGCAAATTTGAAATATGTCGCCATCATATCGAATAATGAACGCAAGATGGATTGGTTTTAGGTTAGGCTATAGTTTTCGAGCAAGCGCAGCGAGCGAGAGCCGCGTATAGGTGTGTCATAAACCAACGGTTTTGGCACATACGGACATTGAAATATTCGCATCAGCCCGAGGAGCCGGAAGCATTTATCCTATTGCCTACCGACACATGTTTACAGTTTATGAATAGTTTCACATAATAGTACTATTTCCACATAGTACAATGCAGTGTGATGTCCGAAATGGCTGACAAAATTAGGTAATAACACGACATATATGCAAGGCAATATAAGGTGTATGTATAGGTTGGAAATTGTGATCGTTGCTCGCTCGCTCGAAAAAATCTAGTCCAACCTCACAACCGATCCGACACGTTCGCAAATTTGAAATATGTCGCCACCACATCGAATAATGAACGGAAGATGGATTGGTTTTAGGTTAGGCTATAGTTTTCGAGGTAGCGCCGCGAGCGGGAGACGCGTAAAGGTGTGTCATAAACCAACGGTTTGGCACATACGGACATTGAAATATTCGCACCAGCCCGAGGAGCCGGAAGTATTTATCCTATTGCCTACCGACACATGTTTACAGTTTATGAATAGTTTCACATAAATAGTACCGTTTCCTCATAGTACAGTGCAACGTGATGTCCGAAATGGCTGACAAAATTAGGTACAAGCACGAAATATATGCAAGACAATATATGGTATATGTATAGCTTGGAAATTGTGACCGTTGCTCGCTCGCTCCGCTCGCTCGTAAAAATCTAGTCCAACCTCACAACCGATCCGACACGTTCGCAATTTGAAATATGTCTCCATCATATCGAATAATGAACACAAGATGGATTGGTTTTAGGTTAGGCTATAGTTTTCGAGCGAGCGCAGCGAGCGAGAGACGCGTATAGGTGTGTCATAAACCAACGGTTTGGCACATACGGACATTGAAATATTCGCACCAGCCCGAGGAGACGGAAGTATTTATCCTATTGCCTACCGACACATGTTTACAGTTTATGAATAGTTTCACATAAATAGTACTATTTCCTCATAGTACAGTGCAATGTGATGTCCGAAATGGCTGACAAAATTAGGTAATAACACGAAATATATGGAAGACAATATAAGATATATGTATAGCTTGGAATTGTGACCGTTGCTCGCTCGCTCCGCTCGCTCGTAAAAATCTAGTCCAACCCCACAACCGATCCGACACGTTCGCAAATTTGAAATATGTCGCCATCATATCGAATAATGAACGCAAGATGGATTGGTTTTAGGTTAGGCTATAGTTTTCGAGCGAGCGCAGCGAGCGAGAGCCGCGTATAGGTGTGTCATAAACCAACGGTTTGGCACATACGGACATTGAAATATTCGCATCAGCCCGAGGAGCCGGAAGCATTTATCCTATTGCCTACCGACACATGTTTACAGTTTATGAATAGATCACATAAATAGTACTATTTCCACATAGTACAATGCAGTGTGATGTCCGAAATGGCTGACAAAATTAGGTAATAACACGACATATATGCAAGGCAATATAAGGTGTATGTATAGGTTGGAAATTGTGATCGTTGCTCGCTCGCTCGAAAAAATCTAGTCCAACCTCACAACCGATCCGACACGTTCGCAAATTTGAAATATGTCGCCACCACATCGAATAATGAACGGAAGATGGATTGGTTTTAGGTTAGGCTATAGTTTTCGAGGTAGCGCCGCGAGCGGGAGACGCGTAAAGGTGTGTCATAAACCAACGGTTTGCACATACGGACATTGAAATATTCGCACCAGCCCGAGGAGCCGGAAAGTATTTATCCTATTGCCTACCGACACATGTTTACAGTTTATGAATAGTTTCACATAAATAGTACCGTTTCCTCATAGTACAGTGCAACGTGATGTCCGAAATGGCTGACAAAATTAGGTACAAGCACGAAATATATGCAAGACAATATATGGTATATGTATAGCTTGGAAATTGTGACCGTTGCTCGCTCGCTCCGCTCGCTCGTAAAAATCTAGTCCAACCTCACAACCGATCCGACACGTTCGCAAATTTGAAATATGTCTCCATCATATCGAATAATGAACACAAGATGGATTGGTTTTAGGTTAGGCTATAGTTTTCGAGCGAGCGCAGCGAGCGAGAGACGCGTATAGGTGTGTCATAAACCAACGGTTTGGCACATACGGACATTGAAATATTCGCACCAGCCCGAGGAGACGGAAGTATTTATCCTATTGCCTACCGACACATGTTTACAGTTTATGATAGTTTCACATAAATAGTACTATTTCTCATAGTACAGTGCAATGTGATGTCCGAAATGGCTGACAAAACAAAATTAGGTAATAACACGAAATATATGGAAGACAATATAAGATATATGTATAGCTTGGAAATTGTGACCGTTGCTCGCTCGCTCCGCTCGCTCGTAAAAATCTAGTCCAACCCCACAACCGATCCGACACGTTCGCAAATTTGAAATATGTCGCCATCATATCGAATAATGAACGCAAGATGGATGGTTTTAGGTTAGGCTATAGTTTTCGAGCGAGCGCAGCGAGCGAGAGCCGCGTATAGGTGTGTCATAAACCAACGGTTTGGCACATACGGACATTGAAATATTCGCATCAGCCCGAGGAGCCGGAAGCATTTATCCTATTGCCTACCGACACATGTTTACAGTTTATGAATAGATTCACATAAATAGTACTATTTCCACATAGTACAATGCAGTGTGATGTCCGAAATGGCTGACAAAATTAGGTAATAACACGACATATATGCAAGGCAATATAAGGTGTATGTATAGGTTGGAAATTGTGATCGTTGCTCGCTCGCTCGAAAAAATCTAGTCCAACCTCACAACCGATCCGACACGTTCGCAAATTTGAAATATGTCGCCACCACATCGAATAATGAACGGAAGATGGATTGGTTTTAGGTTAGGCTATAGTTTTCGAGGTAGCGCCGCGAGCGGGAGACGCGTAAAGGTGTGTCATAAACCAACGGTTTGGCACATACGGACATTGAAATATTCGCACCAGCCCGAGGAGCCGGAAGTATTTATCCTATTGCCTACCGACACATGTTTACAGTTTATGAATAGTTTCACATAAATAGTACTATTTCCACACAGTACAATGCAGTGTGGTGTCCGAAATGGCTGACAAAATTAGGTAATAACACGACATATATGCAAGGCAATACAAGGTGTATGTATAGGTTGGAAATTGTGATCGTTGCTCGCTCGCTCGAAAAAATCTAGTCCAACCTCACAACCGATCCGACACGTTCGCAAATTTGAAATATGTCGCCATCATATCGAATAAGGAACGCAAGATGGATTGGTTTTAGGTTAGGCTATAGTTTTCGAGCGAGCGCAGCGAACGAGAGACGCGTATAGGTGTGTCATAACCCAACGGTTTGGCACATACGGACATTGAAATATTCGCATCAGCCCGAGGAGCCGGAAGTATTTATCCTATTGCCTACCGACACATGTTTACAGTTTATGAATAGTTTCACATAAATAGTACTATTTCCTCATAGTACAGTGCAATGTGCTGTCCGAAATGGCTGACAAAATTAGGTAATAACACGAAATATATGGAAGGCAATATAAGGTATATGTATAGCTTGGAAATTGTGACCATTGCTTGCTCGCTCCGCTCGCTCGTAAAAATCTAGTCCAACCTCACAACCGATCCCACACGTTTGCAAATTTGAAATATGTCGCCACCATATCGAATAATGAACGGAAGATGGAGTGGTTTTAGGGTAGGCTATAGCTTTCGTGCGAGCGCAGCGAACGAGAGACGCGTAAAGGTGTGTCACAAACCATCGGTTTGGCACATACGGACATTGATATATTCGCACCAGCCCGAGGAGCCGGAAGTCTTTATCCTATTGCCTTCTGACAAATGTTTACGGTTTACCAATAGTTTCACATAATTAGTACCGTTTCCTCATAGTACAGTGCAACGTGATGTCCGAAATGCCTGACAAAATTAGGTACCTGCACGAAATATATGCAAGACAATATATGGTATATGTATAGCTTGGAAATTGTGACCGTTGCTCGCTCGCTCCGCTCGCTCGTAAAAATCTAGTCCAACCCCACAACCGATCCGACACGTTCGCAAATTTGAAATATGTCGCCATCATATCGAATAATGAACGCAAGATGGATTGGTTTTAGGTTAGGCTATAGCTTTCGTGCGAGCGCAGCGAACGAGAGACGCGTAAAGGTGTGTCACAAACCTACGGTTTGGCACATACGGACATTGATATATTCGCACCAGCCCGAGGAGCCGGAAGTCTTTATCCTAATGCCTTCTGACAAATGTTTACGGTTTACCAATAGTTTCACATAATTAGTACCGTTTCCTCATAGTACAGTGCAACGTGATGTCCGAGATGGCTTACAAAATTAGGTACAAGCACGAAATATATGCAAGACAATATATGGTATATGTATAGCTTGGAATTGTGACCGTTGCTCGCTCGCTCCGCTCGCTCGTAAAAATCTAGTCCAACCCCACAACCGATCCGACACGTTCGCAAATTTGAAATATGTCGCCATCATATCGAATAATGAACGCAAGATGGATTGGTTTTAGGTTAGGCTATAGCTTTCGTGCGAGCGCAGCGAACGAGAGACGCGTAAAGGTGTGTCACAAACCTACGGTTTGGCACATACGGACATTGATATATTCGCACCAGCCCGAGGAGCCGGAAGTCTTTATCCTAATGCCTTCTGACAAATGTTTACGGTTTACCAATAGTTTCACATAATTAGTACCGTTTCCTCATAGTACAGTGCAACGTGATGTCCGAGATGGCTTACAAAATTAGGTACAAGCACGAAATATATGCAAGACAATATATGGTATATGTATAGCTTGGAAATTGTGACCGTTGCTCGCTCGCTCCGCTCGCTCGTAAAAATCTAGTCCAACCCCACAACCGATCCGACACGTTCGCAAATTTGAAATATGTCGCCCATCATATCGAATAATGAACGCAAGATGGATTGGTTTTAGGTTAGGCTATAGTTTTCGAGCAAGCGCAGCGAGCGAGAGCCGCGTATAGGTGTGTCATAAACCAACGGTTTGGCACATACGGACATTGAAATATTCGCATCAGCCCGAGGAGCCGGAAGCATTTATCCTATTGCCTACCGACACATGTTTACAGTTTATGAATAGTTTCACATAAATAGTACTATTTCCACATAGTACAATGCAGTGTGATGTCCGAAATGGCTGACAAAATTAGGTAATAACACGACATATATGCAAGGCAATATAAGGTGTATGTATAGGTTGGAAATTGTGATCGTTGCTCGCTCGCTCGAAAAAATCTAGTCCAACCTCACAACCGATCCGACACGTTCGCAAATTTGAAATATGTCGCCACCACATCGAATAATGAACGGAAGATGGATTGGTTTTAGGTTAGGCTATAGTTTTCGAGGTAGCGCCGCGAGCGGGAGACGCGTAAAGGTGTGTCATAAACCAACGGTTTGGCACATACGGACATTGAAATATTCGCACCAGCCCGAGGAGCCGGAAGTATTTATCCTATTGCCTACCGACACATGTTTACAGTTTATGAATAGTTTCACATAAATAGTACCGTTTCCTCATAGTACAGTGCAACGTGATGTCCGAAATGGCTGACAAAATTAGGTACAAGCACGAAATATATGCAAGACAATATATGGTATATGTATAGCTTGGAAATTTTGACCGTTGCTCGCTCGCTCCGCTCGCTCGTAAAAATCTAGTCCAACCTCACAACCGATCCGACACGTTCGCAAATTTGAAATATGTCTCCATCATATCGAAGAATGAACACAAGATGGATTGGTTTTAGGTTAGGCTATAGTTTTCGAGCGAGCGCAGCGAGCGAGAGACGCGTATAGGTGTGTCATAAACCAACGGTTTGGCACATACGGACATTGAAATATTCGCACCAGCCCGAGGAGACGGAAGTATTTATCCTATTGCCTACCGACACATGTTTACAGTTTATGAATAGTTTCACATAAATAGTACTATTTCCTCATAGTACAGTGCAATGTGATGTCCGAAATGGCTGACAAAATTAGGTAATAACACGAAATATATGGAAGACAATATAAGATATATGTATAGCTTGGAAATTGTGACCGTTGCTCGCTCGCTCCGCTCGCTCGTAAAAATCTAGTCCAACCCCACAACCGATCCGACACGTTCGCAAATTTGAAATATGTCGCCATCATATCGAATAATGAACGCAAGATGGATTGGTTTTAGGTTAGGCTATAGCTTTCGTGCGAGCGCAGCGAACGAGAGACGCGTAAAGGTGTGTCACAAACCTACGGTTTGGCACATACGGGACATTGATATATTCGCACCAGCCCGAGGAGCCGGAAGTCTTTATCCTATTGCCTTCTGACAAATGTTTACGGTTTACCAATAGTTTCACATAATTAGTACCGTTTCCTCATAGTACAGTGCAACGTGATGTCCGAAATGCCTGACAAAATTAGGTACCTGCACGAAATATATGCAAGACAATATATGGTATATGTATAGCTTGGAAATTGTGACCGTTGCTCGCTCGCTCCGCTCGCTCGTAAAAATCTAGTCCAACCCCACAACCGATCCGACACGTTCGCAAATTTGAAATATGTCGCCATCATATCGAATAATGAACGCAAGATGGATTGGTTTTAGGTTAGGCTATAGCTTTCGTGCGAGCGCAGCGAACGAGAGACGCGTAAAGGTGTGTCACAAACCTACGGTTTGGCACATACGGACATTGATATATTCGCACCAGCCCGAGGAGCCGGAAGTCTTTATCCTAATGCCTTCTGACAAATGTTTACGGTTTACCAATAGTTTCACATAATTAGTACCGTTTCCTCATAGTACAGTGCAACGTGATGTCCGAGATGGCTTACAAAATTAGGTACAAGCACGAAATATATGCAAGACAATATATGGTATATGTATAGCTTGGAAATTGTGACCGTTGCTCGCTCGCTCCGCTCGCTCGTAAAAATCTAGTCCAACCCCACAACCGATCCGACACGTTCGCAAATTTGAAATATGTCGCCATCATATCGAATAATGAACGCAAGATGGATTGGTTTTAGGTTAGGCTATAGTTTTCGAGCGAGCGCAGCGAGCGAGAGCCGCGTATAGGTGTGTCATAAACCAACGGTTTGGCACATACGGACATTGAAATATTCGCATCAGCCCGAGGAGCCGGAAGCATTTATCCTATTGCCTACCGACACATGTTTACAGTTTATGAATAGATTCACATAAATAGTACTATTTCCACATAGTACAATGCAGTGTGATGTCCGAAATGGCTGACAAAATTAGGTAATAACACGACATATATGCAAGGGCAATATAAGGTGTATGTATAGGTTGGAAATTGTGATCGTTGCTCGCTCGCTCGAAAAAATCTAGTCCAACCTCACAACCGATCCGACACGTTCGCAAATTTGAAATATGTCGCCACCACATCGAATAATGAACGGAAGATGGATTGGTTTTAGGTTAGGCTATAGTTTTCGAGGTAGCGCCGCGAGCGGGAGACGCGTAAAGGTGTGTCATAAACCAACGGTTTGGCACATACGGACATTGAAATATTCGCACCAGCCCGAGGAGCCGGAAGTATTTATCCTATGCCTACCGACACATGTTTACAGTTTATGAATAGTTTCACATAAATAGTACTATTTCCTCATAGTACAGTGCAATGTGATGTCCGAAATGGCTGACAAAATTAGGTAATAACACGAAATATATGGAAGACAATATAAGATATATGTATAGCTTGGAAATTGTGACCGTTGCTCGCTCGCTCCGCTCGCTCGAAAAAATCTAGTCCAACCTCACAACCGATCCGACACGTTCGCAAATTTGAAATATGTCGCCACCATATCGAATAATGAACGGAAGATGGATTGGTTTTAGGTTAGGCTATAGCTTTCGTGCGAGCGCAGCGAACGAGAGACGCGTAAAGGTGTGTCACAAACCAACGGTTGGGCACATACGGACGTTGAAATATTCGCACCAGCCCGAGGAGCCGGAAGTCTTTATCCTATTGCCTTCTGACAAATGCTTACGGTTTACCAATAGTTTCACATAATTAGTACCGTTTCCTCATAGTACAGTGCAACGTGATGTCCGAAATGGCTGACAAAATTAGGTACAAGCACGAAATATATGCAAGACAATATATGGTATATGTATAGCTTGGAAATTGTGACCGTTGCTCGCTCGCTCCGCTCGCTCGTAAAAATCTAGTCCAACCTCACAACCGATCCGACACGTTCGCAATTTGAAATATGTCGCCATCATATCGAATAATGAACGCAAGATGGATTGGTTTTAGGTTAGGCTATAGTTTTCGAGCGAGCGCCGCGAGCGAGAGACGCGTATAGGTGTGTCACAAACCAACGGTTTGGCACATACGGACATTGAAATATTCGCACCAGCCCGAGGAGCCGGTAGTATTTATCCTATTGCCTACCGACACATGTTTACAGTTTATGAATAGTTTCAAATAAATAGTACTATTTCCTCATAGTACAGTGCAACGTGATGTCCGAAATGGCTGACAAAATTAGGTACAAGCACGAAATATATGCAAGACAATATATGGTAATATGTATAGCTTGGAAATTGTGACCGTTGCTCGCTCGCTCCGCTCGCTCGTAAAAATCTAGTCCAACCTCACAACCGATCCCACACGTTCGCAAATTTGAATATGTCGCCACCATATCGAATAATGAACGGAAGATGGATTGGTTTAGATTAGGCTATAGTTTTCGAGCGAGCGCAGCGAGCGAGAGACGCGTATAGGTGTGTCACAAACAACGGTTTGGCATATACGGACATTGAAATATTCGCATCAGCCGAGAAGCCGGAAGTATTTATCCTATTGCCTACAGACACATGTTTACAGTTTATGAATAGTTTCACATAAATAGTACTATTTCCACATAGTACAATGCAATGTGATGCCCGAGATGGCTGACAAAATTAGGTAATAACACGACATATATGCAAGGCAATATAAGGTGCATGTATAGGTTGGAAATTGTGATCGTTGCTCGCTCGCTCGAAAAAATCTAGTCCAACCTCACAACCGATCCGACACGTTCGCAAATTTGAAATATGTCGCCATCATATCGAATAATGAACGCAAGATGGATTGGTCTTAGGTTAGGCTATAGCTTTCGTGCGAGCGCAGCGAACGAGAGACGCGTAAAGGTGTGTCACAAACCTACGGTTTGGCACATACGGACATTGATATATTCGCACCAGCCCGAGGAGCCGGAAGTCTTTATCCTAATGCCTTCTGACAAATGTTTACGGTTTACCAATAGTTTCACATAATTAGTACCGTTTCCTCATAGTACAGTGCAACGTGATGTCCGAAATGCCTGACAAAATTGGGTACAAGCACGAAATATATGCAAGACAATATATGGTATGTGTACAGCTTGGTAATTGTGACCGTTGCTCGCTCGCTCCGCTCGCTCGTAAAAATCTAGTCCAACCTCACAACCGATCCGACACGTTCGCAAATTTGAAATATGTCGCCATCATATCGAATAATGAACGCAAGTTGGATTGGTTTTTGGTTAGGCTATAGTTTTCGAGCGAGCGCCGCGAGCGAGAGACGCGTAAAGGTGTGTCATAAACCAACGGTTTGGCACATACGGACATTGAAATATTCGCACCAGCCCGAGGAGCCGGAAGTATTTATCCTATTGCCTACCGACACATGTTTACAGTTTATGAATATTTTCACATAAATAGTACTATTTCCTCATAGCACAGTGCAATGTGATGTCCGAAATGGCTGACAAAATTAGGTAATAACACGAAATATATGCAAGGCAATATAAGGTGTATGTATAGGTTGGAAATTGTGATCGTTGCTCGCTCGCTCGAAAAAATCTAGTCCAACCTCACAACCGATCCGACACGTTCGCAAATTTGAAATATGTCGCCACCATATCGAATAATGAACGGAAGATGGAGTGGTTTTAGGTTAGGCTATAGCTTTCGTGCGAGCGCAGCGAACGAGAGACGCGTAAAGGTGAGTCACAAACCATCGGTTTGGCACATACGGACATTGATATATTCGCACCAGCCCGAGGAGCCGGAAGTATTTATCCTATTGCCTACCGACACATGTTTACAGTTTATGAATAGTTTCACATAAATAGTACTATTTCCTCATAGTACAGTGCAATGTGATGTCCGAAATGGCTGACAAAATTAGGTAATAACACGAAATATATGGAAGGCAATATAAGTTGTATGTATAGGTTGGAAATTGTGATCGTTGCACGCTTGCTCCGCTCGCTCCAAAAAATCTAGTCCAACCTCACAACCGATCCGACACGTTCGCAAATTTGAAATATGTCGCCACCATATCGAATAATGAACGGAAGATGGATTGGTTTTAGGTTAGGCTATAGCTTTCGTGCGAGCGCAGCGAACGAGAGACGCGTAAAGGTGTGTCACAAACCAACGGTTTGGCACATACGGACATTGAAATATTCGCACCAGCCCGAGGAGCCGGAAGTCTTTATCCTATTGCCTTCTGACAAATGTTTACGGTTTACCAATAGTTTCACATAATTAGTACCGTTTCCTCATAGTACAGTGCAGCGTGATGTCCGAAATGGCTGACAAAATTAGGTACAAGCTCGAAATATATGCAAGACAATATATGGTATATGTATAGCTTGGAAATTGTGACCGTTGCTCGCTCGCTCCGCTCGCTCGTAAAAATCTAGTCCAACGCCACAACCGATCCGAGACGTTCGCAAATTTGAAATATGTCGCCACCATATCGAATAATGAACGGAAGATGGATTGGTTTTAGGTTAGGCTATAGCTTTCGTGCGAGCGCAGCGAACGAGAGACGCGTAAATGTGTGTCACAAACCAACGGTTTGGCACATACGGACATTGAAATATTCGCACCAGCCCTAGGAGCCGGAAGTCTTTATCCTATTGCCTTCTGACAAATGTTTACGGTTTACCAATAGTTTCACATAATTAGTACCGTTTCCTCATAGTACAGTGCAACGTGATGTCCGAAATGGCTGACAAAATTAGGTACAAGCTCGAAATATATGCAAGACAATATATGGTATATGTATAGCTTGGAAATTGTGACCGTTGCTCGCTCGCTCCGCTCGCTCGTAAAAATCTAGTCCAACCACACAACCGATCCCACACGTTCGCAAATTTGAAATATGTCGCCACCATATCGAATAATGAACGGAAGATGGATTGGTTTTAGGTTAGGCTATAGCTTTCGTGCGAGCGCAGCGAACGAGAGACGCGTAAAGGTGTGTCACAAACCATCGGTTTGGCACATACGGACATTGATATATTCGCACCAGCCCGAGGAGCCGGAAGTATTTATCCTATTGCCTACCGACACATGTTTACAGTTTATGAATAGTTTCACATAAATAGTACTATTTCCTCATAGTACAGTGCAATGTGATGTCCGAAATGGCTGACAAAATTAGGTAATAACACGAAATATATGGAAGGCAATATAAGTTGTATGTATAGGTTGGAAATTGTGATCGTTGCTCGCTTGCTCCGCTCGCTCGAAAAAATCTAGTCCAACCTCACAACCGATCCGACACGTTCGCAAATTTGAAATATGTCGCCACCATATCGAATAATGAACGGAAGATGGATTGGTTTTAGGTTAGGCTATAGCTTTCGTGCGAGCGCAGCGAACGAGAGACGCGTAAAGGTATGTCACAAACCAACGGTTTGGCACATACGGACATTGAAATATTCGCACCAGCCCGAGGAGCCGGAAGTCTTTATCCTATTGCCTTCTGACAAATGTTTACGGTTTACCAATAGTTTCACATAATTAGTACCGTTTCCTCATAGTACAGTGCAACGTGATGTCCGAAATGGCTGACAAAATTAGGTACAAGCACGAAATATATGCAAGACAATATATGGTATATGTATAGCTTGGAAATTGTGACCGTTGCTCGCTCGCTCCGCTCGCTCGTAAAAATCTAGTCCAACCTCACAACCGATCCGACACGTTCGCAAATTTGAAATATGTCGCCATCATATCGAATAATGAACGCAAGATGGATTGGTTTTAGGTTAGGCTATAGTTTTCGAGCGAGCGCAGCGAACGAGAGACGCGTAAAGGTGTGTCACAAACCATCGGTTTGGCACTTACGGACATTGATATATTCGCACCAGCCGGAGGAGCCGGAAGTCTTTATCCTATTGCCTTCTGACAAATGTTTACGGTTTACCAATAGTTTCACATAATTAGTACCGTTTCCTCATAGTACAGTGCAACGTGATGTCCGAAATGGCTGACAAAATTAGGTACAAGCACGAAATATATGCAAGACAATATATGGTATATGTATAGCTTGGAAATTGTGACCGTTGCTCGCTCGCTCCGCTCGCTCGTAAAAATCTAGTCCAACCTCACAACCGAACCGACACGTTCCCAAATTTGAAATATGTCGCCACCATATCGAATAATGAACGGAAGATGGATTGGTTTTAGGTTAGGCTATATCTTTCGTGCGAGCGCAGCGAGCGAGAGACGCGTAAATGTGTGTCACAAACCATCGGTTTGGCACATACGGACATTGAAATATTCGCACCAGCCCGAGGAGCCGGAAGTCTTTATCCTATTGCCTACTGACAAATGCTTCCAGTTTATGAATAGTTTCACATAAATAGAACTATTTCCACATATAACAGTGCAATGTGATGTCCAAAATGGCTGACAAAAGTAGGTAATAATAAGAAATATAAGCAAGGCAATATAAGGTATATGTATAGCTTGCAAATTGTGACCGTTGCTCGCTCGATCCGCTCGCTCGTAAAAATCTCATCCAACCTCACAACCGATCCGACACGTTCCCAAATTTGAAATATGTCGCCACCATATCGAATAATGAAGGGAAGATGGATTGGTTTTAGGTTAGGCTATAGCTTTCGTGCGAGCGCAGCGAGCGAGAGACGCGTAAATGTGTGTCACAAACCAACGGTTTGGCACATACGGATATTGAAATATTCGCACCAGCCCGAGGGGCCGGAAGTCTTATCCTATTGCCTTCTGACAAATGTTTACGGTTTACCAATAGTTTCACTTAATTAGTACTGTTTCCTGATAGTACAGAGCAATGTGATGTCCGAAATCGCTGACAAAATTAGGTACTAGCACGAAATATAAGCAAGGCAATATAAGGTATATGTATAGCTTGGAAATTGTGACCGTTGCACGCTCGCTCCGCTCGCTCGTAAAAATCTGGTCCAACCTCACAACGGATCCCACACGTTCGCAAATTCGAAACATGTCGCCACCATATCGAATAATGAACGGAAGATGGATTGGTTTTAGGTTAGGCTATAGCTTTCGTGCGAGCGCAGCGAGCGAGAGACGCGTAAAGGTGTGTCACAAACCAACGGTTTGGCACATACGGACATTGAAATATTCGCACCAGCCCGAGGAGCCGAAAGTCTTTATCCTATTGCCTTCTGACAAATGTTTACGGTTTACCAACAGTTTCACATAATTAGTTTCCTCATAGTACAGTGCAATGTGATGTCCGAAATGGCAGACAAAATTAGGTAATAACACGACATATATGCAAGGCAATATAAGGTGTATGTATAGGTTGGAAATTGTGATCGTTGCTCGCTCGCTCCGCTCGCCCGAAAAAATCTAGTCCAACCTCACAACCGATCCGACACGTTCGCAAATTTGAAATATGTCGCCACCATATCGAATAGTGAACGGAAGATGGATTGGTTTTAGGTTAGGCTATAGCTTTCGTGCGAGCGCCGCGAACGAGAGACGCGTAAAGGTGTGTCACAAACCAACGGTTTGGCACATACGGACATTGAAATATTCGCACCAGCCCGAGGAGCCGGAAGTCTTTATCCTATTGCCTTCTGACAAATGTTTACGGTTTACCAATAGTTTCACATAATTAGTACCGTTTCCTCATAGTACAGTGCAACGTGATGTCCGAAATGGCTGACAAAATTAGGTACAAGCTCGAAATATATGCAAGACAATATATGGTATATGTATAGCTTGGAAATTGTGACCGTTGCTCCCTCGCTCCGCTCGCTCGTAAAAATCTAGTCCAACCTCACAACCGATCCGACACGTTCGCAAATTTGAAATATGTCGCTATCATATCGAATAATGAGCGCAAGATGGATTGGTTTTAGGTTAGGCTATAGTTTTCGAGCGAGCGCTGCGAGCGAGAGACGCGTAAAGGTGTGTCATAAACCAACGATTTGACACATACGGACATTGAAATATTCGCACCAGCCCGAGGAGCCGGAAGTATTTATCCTATTGCCTACCGACACATGTTTACAGTTTATGAATAGTTTCACATAAATAGTACTATTTCCTCATAGTACAGTGCAATGTGATGTCCGAAATGGTTGACAAAATTAAGTAATAACACGAAATATATGGAAGGCAATATAAGGTATATGTATAGCTTGGAAATTGTGACCGTTGCTCGCTCGCTCCGCTCGCTCATAAAAATCTAGTCCAACCTCACAACCGATCCCACACGTTCGCAAATTTGAAATATGTCGCCACCATATCGAATAATGAACGGAAGATGGATTGGTTTTAGGTTAGGCTATAGCTTTCGTGCGAGCGCAGCGAACGAGAGACGCGTAAAGGTGTGTCACAAACCATCGGTTTGGCACATACGGACATTGAAATATTCGCACCAGCCCGAGGAGCCGGAAGTCTTTATCCTATTGCCTACTGACAAATGCTTCCAGTTTATGAATAGTTTCACATAAATAGAACTATTTCCACATATAACAGTGCAATGTGATGTCCAAAATGGCTGACAAAAGTAGGTAATAATAAAAAATATAAGCAAGGCAATATAAGGTATATGTATAGCTTGCAAATTGTGACCGTTGCTCGCACGCTCCGCTCGCTCGTAAAAATCTCGTCCAACCTCACAACCGTTCCGACACGTTCCCAAATTTGAAATATGTCGCCACCATATCGAATAATGAACGGAAGATGGATTGGTTTTAGGTTAGGCTATAGCTTTCGTGCGAGCGCAGCGAGCGAGAGACGCGTAAATGTGTGTCACAAACCAACGGTTTGGCACATACGGATATTGAAATATTCGCACCAGCCCGAGGGGCCGGAAGTCTTATCCTATTGCCTTCTGACAAATGTTTACGGTTTACCAATAGTTTCACTTAATTAGTACCGTTTCCTCATAGTACAGAGCAATGTGATGTCCGAAATCGCTGACAAAATTAGGTACTAGCACGAAATATAAGCAAGGCAATATAAGGTATATGTATAGCTTGGAAATTGTGACCGTTGCACGCTCGCTCCGCTCGCTCGTAAAAATCTGGTCCAACCTCGCAACCGATCCCACACGTTCGCAAATTCGAAACATTTCGCCACCATATCGAATAATGAACGGAAGATGGATTGGTTTTAGGTTAGGCTATAGCTTTCGTGCGAGCGCAGCGAGCGAGAGACGCGTAAAGGTGTGTCACAAACCAACGGTTTGGCACATACGGACATTGAAATATTCGCACCAGCCCGAGGAGCCGAAAGTATTTATCCTATTGCCTACCGACACATGTTTACAGTTTATGAATAGTTTCACATAAATAGTACTATTTCCTCATAGTACAGTGCAATGTGATGTCCGAAATGGCTGACAAAATTAGGTAATAACACGAAATATATGGAAGGCAATATAAGGTATATGTATAGCTTGGAAATTGTGACCGTTGCTCGCTCGCTCCGCTCGCTCGTAAAAATCTAGTCCAACCTCACAACCGATCCCACACGTTCGCAAATTTGAAATATGTCGCCACCATATCGAATAATGAACGGAAGATGGATTGGTTTTAGGTTAGGCTATAGCTTTCGTGCGAGCGCAGCGAACGAGAGACGCGTAAAGGTGTGTCACAAACCATCGGTTTGGCACTTACGGACATTGATATATTCGCACCAGCCCGAGGAGCCGGAAGTCTTTATCCCATTGCCTTCTGACAAATGTTTACGGTTTACCAATAGTTTCACATAATTAGTACCGTTTCCTCATAGTACAGTGCAACGTGATGTCCGAAATGGCTGACAAAATTAAGTAGAAGCACGAAATATATGCAAGACAATATATGGTATATGTATAGCTTGGAAATTGTGACCGTTGCTCGCTCGCTCCGCTCGCTCGTAAAAATCTAGTCCAACGCCACAACCGATCCGAGACGTTCGCAAATTTGAAATATGTCGCCACCATATCGAATAATGAACGGAAGATGGATTGGTTTTAGGTTAGGCTATAGCTTTCGTGCGAGCGCAGCGAACGAGAGACGCGTAAAGGTGTGTCACAAACCAACGGTTTGGCACATACGGACATTGAAATATTCGCACCAGCCCGAGGAGCCGGAAGTATTTATCCTATTGCCTACCGACAAATGCTTCCAGTTTATGAATAGTTTCATATAAATAGTACTATTTCCACATATAACAGTGCAATGTGATGTCCAAAATGGCGGACAAAAGTAGGTAATAATAAGAAATATAAGCAAGGCAATATAAGGTATATGTATAGCTTGCAAATTGTGACCGTTGCTCGCTCGCTCCGCTCGCTCGTAAAAATCTCGTCCAACCTCACAACCGATCCGACACGTTCCCAAATTTGAAATATGTCGCCACCATATCGAATAATGAACGGAAGATGGATTGGTTTTAGGTTAGGCTATAGCTTTCGTGCGAGCGCAGCGAGCGAGAGACGCGTAAAGGTGTGTCATAAACCAACGGTTTGGCACATACGGATATTGAAATATTCGCACCAGCCCGAGGGGCCGGAAGTCTTATCCTATTGCCTTCTGACAAATGTTTACGGTTTACCAATAGTTTCACTTAATTAGTACCGTTTCCTCATAGTACAGAGCAATGTGATGTCCGAAATCGCTGACAAAATTAGGTACTAGCACGAAATATAAGCAAGGCAATATAAGGTATATGTATAGCTTGGAAATTGTGACCGTTGCACGCTCGCTCCGCTCGCTCGTAAAAATCTGGTCCAACCTCACAACCGATCCCACACGTTCGCAAATTCGAAACATGTCGCCACCATATCGAATAATGAACGGAAGATGGATTGGTTTTAGGTTAGGCTATAGCTTTCGTGCGAGCGCAGCGAGCGAGAGACGCGTAAAGGTGTGTCACAAACCAACGGTTTGGCACATACGGACATTGAAATATTCGCACCAGCCCGAGGAGCCGAAAGTCTTTATCCTATTGCCTTCTGACAAATGTTTACGGTTTACCAACAGTTTCACATAATTAGTTTCCTCATAGTACAGTGCAATGTGATGTCCGAAATGGCAGACAAAATTAGGTAATAACACGACATATATGCAAGGCAATATAAGGTGTATGTATAGGTTGGAAATTGTGATCGTTGCTCGCTCGCTCCGCTCGCTCGAAAAAATCTAGTCCAACCTCACAACCGATCCGACACGTTCGCAAATTTGAAATATGTCGCCACCATATCGAATAGTGAACGGAAAATGGATTGGTTTTAGGTTAGGCTATAGCTTTCGTTCGAGCGCAGCGAACGAGAGACGCGTAAAGGTGTGTCACAAACCAACGGTTTGGCACATACGGACATTGAAATATTCGCACCAGCCCGAGGAGCCGGAAGTCTTTATCCTATTGCCTTCTGACAAATGTTTACGGTTTACCAATAGTTTCACATAATTAGTACCGTTTCCTCATAGTACAGTGCAACGTGATGTCCGAAATGGCTGACAAAATTAAGTACAAGCACGAAATATATGCAAGACAATATATGGTATATGTATAGCTTGGAAATTGTGACCGTTGCTCGCTCGCTCCGCTCGCTCGTAAAAATCTAGTCCAACGCCACAACCGATCCGAGACGTTCGCAAGTTTGAAATATGTCGCCACCATATCGAATAATGAACGGAAGATGGATTGGTTTTAGGTTAGGCTATAGCTTTCGTGCGAGCGCAGCGAACGAAAGACGCGTAAAGGTGTGTCACAAACCAACGGTTTGGCACATACGGACATTGAAATATTCGCACCAGCCCGAGGAGCCGGAAGTCTTTATCCTATTGCCTTCTGACAAATGTTTACGGTTTACCAATAGTTTCACATAATTAGTACCGTTTCCTCATAGTACAGTGCAACGTGATGTCCGAAATGGCTGACAAAATTGGGTTCAAGCACGAAATATATGCAAGACAATATATGGTATATGTATAGCTTGGAAATTGTGACCGTTGCTCGCTCGCTCCGCTCGCTCGTAAAAATCTAGCCCAACCTCACAACCGATCCGACACGTTCGCAAATTTGAAATATGTCGCCATCATATCGAATAATGAACGCAAGATGGATTGGTTTTAGGTTAGGCTATAGTTTTCGAGCGAGCGCCGCGAGCGAGAGACGCGTAAAGGTGTGTCATAAACCAACGGTTTGGCACATACGGACATTGAAATATTCGCACCAGCCCGAGGAGCCGGAAGTATTTATCCTATTGCCTACCGACAAATGCTTCCAGTTTATGAATAGTTTCACATAAATAGTACTATTTCCACATATAACAGTGCAATGTGATGTCCAAAATGGCTGACAAAAGTAGGTAATAATAAGAAATATAAGCAAGGCAATATAAGGTATATGTATAGCTTGGAAATTGTGACCGTTGCTCGCTCGCTTCGCTCGCTCGTAAAAATCTAGCCCAACCTCACAACCGATCCGAAACGTTCGCAAATTTGAAATATGTCGCCACCATATCGAATAATGAACGGAAGATGGATTGGTTTTAGGTTAGGCTATAGCTTTCGTGCGAGCGCAGCGAGCGAGAGACGCGTAAATGTATGTCACAAAACAACGGTTTGGCACATACGGATATTGAAATATTCGCACCAGCCCGAGGGGCCGGAAGTCTTATCCTATTGCCTTCTGACAAATGTTTACGGTTTACCAATAGTTTCAAATAATTAGTACCGTTTCCTCATAGTACAGAGCAATGTGATGTCCGAAATCGCTGACAAAATTAGGTACTAGCACGAAATATAAGCAAGGCAATATAAGGTATATGTATAGCTTGGAAATTGTGACCGTTGCACGCTCGCTCCGCTCGCTCGTAAAAATCTGGTCCAACCTCACAACCGATCCCACACGTTCGCAAATTCGAAACATGTCGCCACCACATTGAATAATGAACGGAAGATGGATTGGTTTTAGGTTAGGCTATAGCTTTTGTGCGAGCGCAGCGAGCGAGAGACGCGTAAAGGTGTGTCACAAACCAACGGTTTGGCACATACGGACATTGAAATATTCGCACCAGCCCGAGGAGCCGAAAGTCTTTATCCTATTGCCTTCTGACAAATGTTTACGGTTTACCAACAGTTTCACATAATTAGTACCGTTTCCTCATAGTACAGTGCAATGTGATGTCCGAAATGGCAGACAAAATTAGGTAATAACACGACATATATGCAAGGCAATATAAGGTGTATGTATAGGTTGGAAATTGTGATCGTTGCTCGCTCGCTCCGCTCGCTCGATAAAATCTAGTCCACCCTCACAACCGATACGACACGTTCGCAAATTTGAAATATGTCGCCACCATATCGAATAATGAACGGAAGATGGATTGGTTTTAGGTTAGGCTATAGTTTTCGAGCGAGCGCCGCGAGCGAGAGACGCGCAAAGGTGTGTCATAAACCAACGGTTTGGCACATACGGACATTGAAATATTCGCAGCAGCCCGAGGAGCCGGAAGTATTTATCCTATTGCCTACCGACACATGTTTACAGTTTATGAATAGTTTCACATAAATAGTACTATTTCCTCATAGTACAGTGCAATGTGATGTCCGAAATGGCTGACAAAATTAGGTAATAACACGAAATATATGGAAGGCAATATAAGGTATATGTATAGCTTGGAAATTGTGACCGTTGCTCGCTCGCTCCGCTCGCTCGTAAAAATCTAGTCCAACCTCACAACCGATCCCACACGTTCGCAAATTTGAAATATGTCGCCACCATATCGAATAATGAACGGAAGATGGATTGGTTTTAGGTTAGGCTATAGCTTTCGTGCGAGCGCGGCGAACGAGAGACGCGTAAAGGTGTGTCACAAACCATCGGTTTGGCTCATACGGACACTGATATATTCGCACCAGCCCGAGGAGCCGGAAGTCTTTATCCTATTGCCTTCTGACAAATGTTTACGGTTTACCAATAGTCTCACATAATTAGTACCGTTTCCTCATAGTACAGTGCAACGTGATGTCCGATATGGCTGACAAAATTAGGTACAAGCACGAAATATATGCAAGACAATATATGGTATATGTATAGCTTGGAAATTGTGACCGTTGCTCGCTCGCTCCGCTCGCTCGTAAAAATCTAGCCCAACCTCACAACCGATCCGAAACGTTCGCAAATTTGAAATATGTCGCCATCATATCGAATAATGAACGCAAGATGTATTGGTTTTAGGTTAGGCTATAGTTTTCGAGCGAGCGCCGCGAGCGAGAGACGCGTAAAGGTGTGTCATAAACCAACGGTTTGGCACATACGGACATTGAAATATTCGCACCAGCCCGAGGAGCCGGAAGTATTTATCCTATTGCCTACCGACACATGTTTACAGTTTATGAATAGTTTCACATAAACAGTACTATTTCCTCATAGTACAGTGCAATGTGATGTCCGAAATGGCTGACAGAATTAGGTAATAACACGAAATATATGGAAGGCAATATAAGGTATATGTATAGCTTGGAAATTGTGACCGTTGCTCGCTCGCTCCGCTCGCTCGTAAAAATCTAGTCCAACCTCACAACCGATCCCACACGTTCGCAAATTTGAAATATGTCGCCACCATATCGAATAATGAACGGAAGATGGATTGGTTTTAGGTTAGGCTATAGCTTTCGTGCGAGCGCAGCGAACGAGAGACGCGTAAAGGTGTGTCACAAACCATCGGTTTGGCACATACGGACACTGATATATTCGCACCAGCCCGAGGAGCCGGAAGTCTTTATCCTATTGCCTTCTGACAAATGTTTACGGTTTACCAATAGTCTCACATAATTAGTACCGTTTCCTCATAGTACAGTGCAACGTGATGTCCGATATGGCTGACAAAATTAGGTACAAGCACGAAATATATGCAAGACAATATATGGTATATGTATAGCTTGGAAATTGTGACCGTTGCTCGCTCGCTTCGCTCGCTCGTAAAAATCTAGCCCAACCTCACAACCGATCCGAAACGTTCGCAAATTTGAAATATGTCGCCATCATATCGAATAATGAACGCAAGATGTATTGGTTTTAGGTTAGGCTATAGTTTTCGAGCGAGCGCCGCGAGCGAGAGACGCGTAAAGGTGTGTCATAAACCAACGGTTTGGCACATACGGACATTGAAATATTCGCACCAGCCCGAGGAGCCGGAAGTATTTATCCTATTGCCTACCGACACATGTTTACAGTTTATGAATAGTTTCACATAAACAGTACTATTTCCTCATAGTACAGTGCAATGTGATGTCCGAAATGGCTGACAGAATTAGGTAATAACACGAAATATATGGAAGGCAATATAAGGTATATGTATAGCTTGGAAATTGTGACCGTTGCTCGCTCGCTCCGCTCGCTCGTAAAAATCTAGTCCAACCTCACAACCGATCCCACACGTTCGCAAATTTGAAATATGTCGCCACCATATCGAATAATGAACGGAAGATGGATTGGTTTTAGGTTAGGCTATAGCTTTCGTGCGAGCGCAGCGAACGAGAGACGCGTAAAGGTGTGTCACAAACCATCGGTTTGGCACATACGGACACTGATATATTCGCACCAGCCCGAGGAGCCGGAAGTCTTTATCCTATTGCCTTCTGACAAATGTTTACGGTTTACCAATAGTCTCACATAATTAGTACCGTTTCCTCATAGTACAGTGCAACGTGATGTCCGATATGGCTGACAAAATTAGGTACAAGCACGAAATATATGCAAGACAATATATGGTATATGTATAGCTTGGAAATTGTGACCGTTGCTCGCTCGCTCCACTCGCTCGTAAAAATCTAGTCCAACCCCACAACCGATCCGACACGTTCGCAAATTTGAAATATGTCGCCATCATATCGAATAATGAACGCAAGATGGATTGGTTTTAGGTTAGGCTATAGTTTTCGAGCGAGCGCAGCGAGCGAGAGACGCGTATAGGTGTGTCATAAACCAACGGTTTGGCACATACGGACATTGAAATATTCGCACCAGCCCGAGGAGCCGGAAGTATTTATCCTATTGCCTACCGACACATGTTTACAGTTTATGAATAGTTTCACATAAATAGTACTATTTCCTCATAGTACAGTGCAATGTGATGTCCAAAATGGCTGACAAAAGTAGGTAATAATTAGAAATATAAGCAAGGCAATACAAGGTATATGTATAGCTTGGAAATTGTGACCGTTGCACGCTCGCTCCGCTCGCTCGTAAAAATCTGGTCCAACCTCACAACCGATCCCACACGTTCGCAAATTCGAAACATGTCGCCACCATATCCAATACTGAACGGAAGATGGATTGGTTTTAGGTTAGGCTATAGCTTTCGTGCGAGCGCAGCGAACGAGAGACGCGTAAAGGTGTGTCACAAACCATCGGTTTGGCACATACGGACATTGATATATTCGCACCAGCCCGAGGAGCCGGAAGTCTTTATCCTATTGCCTTCTGACAAATGTTTACGGTTTACCAATAGTTTCACATAATTAGTACCGTTTCCTCATAGTACAGTGCAACGTGATGTCCGAAATGGCTGACAAAATTAGGTACAAGCACGAAATATATGCAAGACAATATATGGTATATGTATAGCTTGGAAATTGTGACCGTTGCTCGCTCGCTCCACTCGCTCGTAAAAATCTAGTCCAACCCCACAACCGATCCGACACGTTCGCAAATTTGAAATATGTCGCCATCATATCGAATAATGAACGCAAGATGGATTGGTTTTAGGTTAGGCTATAGCTTTCGAGCGAGCGCAGCGAGCGAGAGACGCGTATAGGTGTGTCATAAACCAACGGTTTGGCACATACGGACATTGAAATATTCGCACCAGCCCGAGGAGCCGGAAGTATTTATCCTATTGCCTACCGACACATGTTTACAGTTTATGAATAGTTTCACATAAATAGTACTATTTCCTCATAGTACAGTGCAATGTGATGTCCGAAATGGCTGAGACAATTAGGTACTAGCACGAAATATATGCAAGGCAATATATGGTATATGTATAGCTTGGAAATTGTGACCATTGCTCGCTCGCTCCGCTCGCTCGCAAAAATCTAGTCCAACCTCACAAGCGATCCGACACGTTCGCAAATTTGAAATATGTCGCCACCATATCCAATAATGAACGGAAGATGGATTGGTTTTAGGTTAGGCTATAGCTTTCGTGCGAGCGCAGCGAGCGAGAGACGCGTATAGGTGTGTCACAAACCAACGGTTTGGCACATACGGACATTGAAATATTCGCACCAGCCCGAGGAGCCGGAAGTATTTATCCTATTGCCTACCGACACATGTTTACAGTTTATGAATAGTTTCACATAAATAGTACTATTTCCACATAGTACAATGCAATGTGATGTCCGAAATGGCTGACAAAATTAGGTAATAACACGACATATATGCAAGGCAATATAAGGTGTATGTATAGGTTGGAAATTGTGATCGTTGCTCGCTCGCTCCGCTCGCTCGAAAAAATCTAGTCCAACCTCATAACCGATCCGACACGTTCGCAAATTTGAAATATGTCGCCACCATATCGAATAATGAACGGAAGATGGATTGGTTTTAGGTTAGGCTATAGCTTTCGTGCGAGCGCAGCGAGCGAGAGACGCGTAAATGTGTGTCACAAACCAACGGTTTGGCACATACGGATATTGAAATATTCGCACCAGCCCGAGGGGCCGGAAGTCTTTATCCTATTGCCTTCTGACAAATGTTTACGGTTTACCAATAGTTTCACATAATTAGTACCGTTTCCTCATAGTACAGAGCAATGTGATGTCCGAAATCGCTGACAAAATTAGGTACTAGCACGAAATATAAGCAAGGCAATATAAGGTATATGTATAGCTTGGAAATTGTGACCGTTGCACGCTCGCTCCGCTCGCTCGTAAAAATCTGGTCCAACCTCACAACCGATCCCACACGTTCGCAAATTCGAAACATGTCGCCACCATATCGAATAATGAACGGAAGATGGATTGGTTTTAGGTTAGGCTATAGCTTTCGTGCGAGCGCAGCGAGCGAGAGACGCGTAAAGGTGTGTCACAAACCAACGGTTTGGCACATACGGACATTGAAATATTCGCACCAGCCCGAGGAGCCGAAAGTCTTTATCCTATTGCCTTCTGACAAATGTTTACGGTTTACCAACAGTTTCACATAATTAGTACCGTTTCCTCATAGTACAGTGCAATGTGATGTCCGAAATGGCAGACAAAATTAGGTAATAACACGACATATATGCAAGGCAATATAAGGTGTATGTATAGGTTGGAAATTGTGATCGTTGCTCGCTCGCTCCGCTCGCTCGAAAAAATCTAGTCCAACCTCACAACCGATCCGACACGTTCGCAAATTTGAAATATGTCGCCACCATATCGAATAATGAACGGAAGATGGATTGGTTTTAGGTTAGGCTATAGCTTTCGTGCGAGCGCAGCGAACGAGAGACGCGTAAAGGTGTGTCACAAACCATCGGTTTGGCACATACGGACATTGATATATACGCACCAGCCCGAGGAGCCGGAAGTATTTATCCTATTGCCAACCGACACATGTTTACAGTTTATGAATAGTTTCACATAAACAGTACTATTTCCTCATAGTACAGTGCAATGTGATGTCCGAAATGGCTGACAGAATTAGGTAATAACACGAAATATATGGAAGGCAATATAAGGTATATGTATAGCTTGGAAATTGTGACCGTAGCTCGCTCGCTCCGCTCGCTCGTAAAAATCTAGTCCAACCTCACAACCGATCCCACACGTTCGCAAATTTGAATTATGTCGCCACCATATTGAATAAAGAACGGAAGATGGATTGGTTTTAGGTTAGGCTATAGCTTTCGTGCAATCGCAGCGAACGAGAGACGCGTAAAGGTGTGTCATAAACCAACGGTTTGGCACATACGGACATTGAAATATTCGCACCAGCCCGAGGAGCCGGAAGTATTTATCCTATTGCCTACCGACACATGTTTACAGTTTATGAATAGTTTCACATAAATAGTACTATTTCCTCATAGTACAGTGCAATGTGATGTCCGAAATGGCTGACAAAATTAGGTAATAACACGAAATATATGGAAGGCAATATAAGGTATATGTATAGCTTGGAAATTGTGACCGTTGCTCGCTCGCTCCGCTCGCTCGTAAAAATCTAGTCCAACCTCACAACCGATCCCACAGGTTCGCAAATTTGAATTGTGTCGCCACCATATCGAATAATGAACGGAAGATGGATTGGTTTTAGGTTAGGCTATAGCTTTCGTGCGAGCGCAGCGAACGAGAGACGCGTAAAGGTGTGTCATAAACCAACGGTTTGGCACATACGGACATTGAAATATTCGCACCAGCCCGTGGAGCCGGAAGTATTTATCCTATTGCCTACCGACACATGTTTACAGTTTATGAATAGTTTCACAAAAACAGTACTATTTCCTCATAGTACAGTGCAATGTGATGTCCGAAATGGCTGACAAAATTAGGTAATAACACGAAATATATGGAAGGCAATATAAGGTATATGTATAGCTTGGAAATTGTGACCGTTGCTCGCTCGCTCCCCTCGCTCGTAAAAATCTAGTCCAACCTCACAACCGATCCCACACGTTCGCAAATTTGAATTATGTCGCCACCATATCGAATAATGAACGGAAGATGGATTGGTTTTAGGTTAGGCTATAGCTTTCGTGCGATCGCAGCGAACGAGAGACGCGTAAAGGTGTGTCACAAACCATCGGTTTGGCACATACGGACATTGATATATTCGCACCAGCCCGAGGAGCCGGAAGTCTTTATCCTATTGCCTTCTGACAAATGTTTACGATTTACCAATAGTTTCACATAATTAGTAGCGTTTCCTCATAGTACAGTGCAACGTGATGTCCGAAATGGCTGACAAAATTAGGTACAAGCACGAAATATATGCAAGACAATATATGGTATATGTATAGCTTGGAAATTGTGACCGTTGCTCGCTCGCTCCCCTCGCTCGTAAAAATCTAGTCCAACCTCACAACCGATCCGACACGTTCGCAAATTTGAAATATGTCGCCATCATATCGAATAATGAACGCAAGATGGATTGGTTTTAGGTTAGGCTATAGTTTTCAAGCGAGCGCCACGAGCGAGAGACGCGTAAAGGTGTGTCATAAACCAACGGTTTGGCACATACGGACATTGAAATATTCGCACCAGCCCGAGTAGCCGGAAGTATTTATCCTATTGCCTACCGACACATGTTTACAGTTTATGAATTGGTTCACATAAATAGTACTATTTCCTCACAGTACAGTGCAATGTGATGTCCGAAATGGCTGACAAAATTAGGTAATAACACGAAATATATGGAAGGCAATATAAGGTATATGTATAGCTTGGAAATTGTGACCGTTTCTCGCTCGCTCCGCTCGCTCGCAAAAATCTAGTCCACCCTCACAACCGATCCCACACGTTCGCAAATTTGAAATATGTCGCCACCATATCGAATAATGAACGGAAGATGGATTGGTTTTAGGTTAGGCTATAGCTTTCGTGCGAGCGCAGCGAACGAGACACGCGTAAAGGTGTGTCACAAACCATCGGTTTGGCACGTACGGACATTGATATATTCACACCAGCCCGAGGAGCAGGAAGTCTTTATCCTATTGCCTTCTGACAAATGTTTACGGTTTACCAATAGTCTCACATAATTAGTACCGTTTCCTCATAGTACAGTGCAGCGTGATGTCCGAAATGGCTGACAAAATTAGGTACAAGCACGAAATATATGCAAGACAATATATGGTATATGTATAGCTTGGAAATTGTGACCGTTGCTCGCTCGCTCCGCTCGCTCGTAAAAATCTAGTCCAACCTCACAACCGATCCGACACGTTCGCAAATTTGAAATATGTCGCCATCATATCGAATAATGAACGCAAGATGGATTGGTTTTAGGTTAGGCTATAGTTTTCAAGCGAGCGCCACGAGCGAGAGACGCGTAAAGGTGTGTCATAAACCAACGGTTTGGCACATACGGACATTGAAATATTCGCACCAGCCCGAGGAGCCGGAAGTATTTATCCTATTGCCTACCGACACATGTTTACAGTTTATGAATAGTTTCACATAAATAGTACTATTTCCTCATAGTACAGTGCAATGTGATGTCCGAAATGGCTGACAAAATTAGGTAATAACACGAAATATATGGAAGGCAATATAAGGTATATGTATAGCTTGGAAATTGTGACCGTTGCTCGCTCGCTCCGCTCGCTCGTAAAAATCTAGTCCAACCTCACAAGCGATCCGACACGTTCGCAAATTTGAAATATGTCGCCACCATATCCAATAATGAACGGAAGATGGATTGGTTTTAGGTTAGGCTATAGCTTTCGTGCGAGCGCAGCGAGCGAGAGACGCGTAAAGGTGTGTCATAAACCAACGGTTTGGCACATACGGACATTGAAATATTCGCACCAGCCCGAGGAGCCGGAAGTATTTATCCTATTGCCTACCGACACATGTTTACAGTTTATGAACTGTTTCACATAAATAGTACTATTTCCACATAGTACAGTGCAATGTGATGTCCGAAATGGCTGACACAATTAGGTACTAGCACGAAATATATGCAAGACAATATATGGTATATGTATAGCTTGGAAATTGTGACCGTTGCTCGCTCGCTTCGCTCGCTCGTAAAAATCTAGCCCAACCTCACAACCGATCCGAAACGTTCGCAAATTTGAAATATGTCGCCATCATATCGAATAATGAACGCAAGATGTATTGGTTTTAGGTTAGGCTATAGTTTTCGAGCGAGCGCCGCGAGCGAGAGACGCGTAAAGGTGTGTCATAAACCAACGGTTTGGCACATACGGACATTGAAATATTCGCACCAGCCCGAGGAGCCGGAAGTATTTATCCTATTGCCTACCGACACATGTTTACAGTTTATGAATAGTTTCACATAAACAGTACTATTTCCTCATAGTACAGTGCAATGTGATGTCCGAAATGGCTGACAGAATTAGGTAATAACACGAAATATATGGAAGGCAATATAAGGTATATGTATAGCTTGGAAATTGTGACCGTTGCTCGCTCGCTCCGCTCGCTCGTAAAAATCTAGTCCAACCTCACAACCGATCCCACACGTTCGCAAATTTGAAATATGTCGCCACCATATCGAATAATGAACGGAAGATGGATTGGTTTTAGGTTAGGCTATAGCTTTCGTGCGAGCGCAGCGAACGAGAGACGCGTAAAGGTGTGTCACAAACCATCGGTTTGGCACATACGGACACTGATATATTCGCACCAGCCCGAGGAGCCGGAAGTCTTTATCCTATTGCCTTCTGACAAATGTTTACGGTTTACCAATAGTCTCACATAATTAGTACCGTTTCCTCATAGTACAGTGCAACGTGATGTCCGATATGGCTGACAAAATTAGGTACAAGCACGAAATATATGCAAGACAATATATGGTATATGTATAGCTTGGAAATTGTGACCGTTGCTCGCTCGCTTCGCTCGCTCGTAAAAATCTAGCCCAACCTCACAACCGATCCGAAACGTTCGCAAATTTGAAATATGTCGCCATCATATCGAATAATGAACGCAAGATGTATTGGTTTTAGGTTAGGCTATAGTTTTCGAGCGAGCGCCGCGAGCGAGAGACGCGTAAAGGTGTGTCATAAACCAACGGTTTGGCACATACGGACATTGAAATATTCGCACCAGCCCGAGGAGCCGGAAGTATTTATCCTATTGCCTACCGACACATGTTTACAGTTTATGAATAGTTTCACATAAACAGTACTATTTCCTCATAGTACAGTGCAATGTGATGTCCGAAATGGCTGACAGAATTAGGTAATAACACGAAATATATGGAAGGCAATATAAGGTATATGTATAGCTTGGAAATTGTGACCGTTGCTCGCTCGCTCCGCTCGCTCGTAAAAATCTAGTCCAACCTCACAACCGATCCCACACGTTCGCAAATTTGAAATATGTCGCCACCATATCGAATAATGAACGGAAGATGGATTGGTTTTAGGTTAGGCTATAGCTTTCGTGCGAGCGCAGCGAACGAGAGACGCGTAAAGGTGTGTCACAAACCATCGGTTTGGCACATACGGACACTGATATATTCGCACCAGCCCGAGGAGCCGGAAGTCTTTATCCTATTGCCTTCTGACAAATGTTTACGGTTTACCAATAGTCTCACATAATTAGTACCGTTTCCTCATAGTACAGTGCAACGTGATGTCCGATATGGCTGACAAAATTAGGTACAAGCACGAAATATATGCAAGACAATATATGGTATATGTATAGCTTGGAAATTGTGACCGTTGCTCGCTCGCTCCACTCGCTCGTAAAAATCTAGTCCAACCCCACAACCGATCCGACACGTTCGCAAATTTGAAATATGTCGCCATCATATCGAATAATGAACGCAAGATGGATTGGTTTTAGGTTAGGCTATAGTTTTCGAGCGAGCGCAGCGAGCGAGAGACGCGTATAGGTGTGTCATAAACCAACGGTTTGGCACATACGGACATTGAAATATTCGCACCAGCCCGAGGAGCCGGAAGTATTTATCCTATTGCCTACCGACACATGTTTACAGTTTATGAATAGTTTCACATAAATAGTACTATTTCCTCATAGTACAGTGCAATGTGATGTCCAAAATGGCTGACAAAAGTAGGTAATAATTAGAAATATAAGCAAGGCAATATAAGGTATATGTATAGCTTGGAAATTGTGATCGTTGCTCGCTCGCTCCGCTCGCTCGAAAAAATCTAGTCCAACCTCACAACCGATCCGACACGTTCGCAAATTTGAAATATGTAGCCACCATATCGAATAATGAACGGAAGATGGATTGGTTTTAGGTTAGGCTATAGCTTTCGTGCGAGCGCAGCGAACGAGAGACGCGTAAAGGTGTGTCACAAACCAACGGTTTGGCACATACGGACATTGAAATATTCGCACCAGCCCGAGGAGCCGGAAGTCTTTATCCTTTTGCCTTCTGACAAATGTTTACGGTTTACCAATAGTTTCACATAATTAGTACCGTTTCCTCATAGTACAGAGCAATGTGATGTCCGAAATCGCTGACAAAATTAGGTACTAGCACGAAATATAAGCAAGGCAATACAAGGTATATGTATAGCTTGGAAATTGTGACCGTTGCACGCTCGCTCCGCTCGCTCGTAAAAATCTGGTCCAACCTCACAACCGATCCCACACGTTCGCAAATTCGAAACATGTCGCCACCATATCCAATACTGAACGGAAGATGGATTGGTTTTAGGTTAGGCTATAGCTTTCGTGCGAGCGCAGCGAACGAGAGACGCGTAAAGGTGTGTCACAAACCATCGGTTTGGCACATACGGACATTGATATATTCGCACCAGCCCGAGGAGCCGGAAGTCTTTATCCTATTGCCTTCTGACAAATGTTTACGGTTTACCAATAGTTTCACATAATTAGTACCGTTTCCTCATAGTACAGTGCAACGTGATGTCCGAAATGGCTGACAAAATTAGGTACAAGCACGAAATATATGCAAGACAATATATGGTATATGTATAGCTTGGAAATTGTGACCGTTGCTCGCTCGCTCCACTCGCTCGTAAAAATCTAGTCCAACCCCACAACCGATCCGACACGTTCGCAAATTTGAAATATGTCGCCATCATATCGAATAATGAACGCAAGATGGATTGGTTTTAGGTTAGGCTATAGCTTTCGAGCGAGCGCAGCGAGCGAGAGACGCGTATAGGTGTGTCATAAACCAACGGTTTGGCACATACGGACATTGAAATATTCGCACCAGCCCGAGGAGCCGGAAGTATTTATCCTATTGCCTACCGACACATGTTTACAGTTTATGAATAGTTTCACATAAATAGTACTATTTCCTCATAGTACAGTGCAATGTGATGTCCGAAATGGCTGACAAAATTAGGTAATAACACGAAATATATGGAAGGCAATATAAGGTATATGTATAGCTTGGAAATTGTGACCGTTGCTCGCTCGCTCCGCTCGCTCGTAAAAATCTAGTCCAACCTCACAACCGATCCCACACGTTCGCAGACTTGAAATATGTCGCCACCATATCGAATAATGAACGGAAGATGGATTGGTTTTAGGTTAGGCTATAGTTCTCGAACGAGCGCAGCGAGCGAGAGACGCGTAAAGGTGTGTCATAAACCAACGGTTTGGCACATACGGACATTGAAATATTCGCACCAGCCCGAGGAGCCGGAAGTATTTATCCTATTGCCTACCGACACATGTTTACAGTTTATGAACTGTTTCACATAAATAGTACTATTTCCACATAGTACAGTGCAATGTGATGTCCGAAATGGCTGAGACAATTAGGTACTAGCACGAAATATATGCAAGGCAATATATGGTATATGTATAGCTTGGAAATTGTGACCATTGCTCGCTCGCTCCGCTCGCTCGCAAAAATCTAGTCCAACCTCACAAGCGATCCGACACGTTCGCAAATTTGAAATATGTCGCCACCATATCCAATAATGAACGGAAGATGGATTGGTTTTAGGTTAGGCTATAGCTTTCGTGCGAGCGCAGCGAGCGAGAGACGCGTATAGGTGTGTCACAAACCAACGGTTTGGCACATACGGACATTGAAATATTCGCACCAGCCCGAGGAGCCGGAAGTATTTATCCTATTGCCTACCGACACATGTTTACAGTTTATGAATAGTTTCACATAAATAGTACTATTTCCACATAGTACAATGCAATGTGATGTCCGAAATGGCTGACAAAATTAGGTAATAACACGACATATATGCAAGGCAATATAAGGTGTATGTATAGGTTGGAAATTGTGATCGTTGCTCGCTCGCTCCGCTCGCTCGAAAAAATCTAGTCCAACCTCATAACCGATCCGACACGTTCGCAAATTTGAAATATGTCGCCACCATATCGAATAATGAACGGAAGATGGATTGGTTTTAGGTTAGGCTATAGCTTTCGTGCGAGCGCAGCGAGCGAGAGACGCGTAAATGTGTGTCACAAACCAACGGTTTGGCACATACGGATATTGAAATATTCGCACCAGCCCGAGGGGCCGGAAGTCTTTATCCTATTGCCTTCTGACAAATGTTTACGGTTTACCAATAGTTTCACATAATTAGTACCGTTTCCTCATAGTACAGAGCAATGTGATGTCCGAAATCGCTGACAAAATTAGGTACTAGCACGAAATATAAGCAAGGCAATATAAGGTATATGTATAGCTTGGAAATTGTGACCGTTGCACGCTCGCTCCGCTCGCTCGTAAAAATCTGGTCCAACCTCACAACCGATCCCACACGTTCGCAAATTCGAAACATGTCGCCACCATATCGAATAATGAACGGAAGATGGATTGGTTTTAGGTTAGGCTATAGCTTTCGTGCGAGCGCAGCGAGCGAGAGACGCGTAAAGGTGTGTCACAAACCAACGGTTTGGCACATACGGACATTGAAATATTCGCACCAGCCCGAGGAGCCGAAAGTCTTTATCCTATTGCCTTCTGACAAATGTTTACGGTTTACCAACAGTTTCACATAATTAGTACCGTTTCCTCATAGTACAGTGCAATGTGATGTCCGAAATGGCAGACAAAATTAGGTAATAACACGACATATATGCAAGGCAATATAAGGTGTATGTATAGGTTGGAAATTGTGATCGTTGCTCGCTCGCTCCGCTCGCTCGAAAAAATCTAGTCCAACCTCACAACCGATCCGACACGTTCGCAAATTTGAAATATGTCGCCACCATATCGAATAATGAACGGAAGATGGATTGGTTTTAGGTTAGGCTATAGCTTTCGTGCGAGCGCAGCGAACGAGAGACGCGTAAAGGTGTGTCACAAACCATCGGTTTGGCACATACGGACATTGATATATACGCACCAGCCCGAGGAGCCGGAAGTATTTATCCTATTGCCAACCGACACATGTTTACAGTTTATGAATAGTTTCACATAAACAGTACTATTTCCTCATAGTACAGTGCAATGTGATGTCCGAAATGGCTGACAGAATTAGGTAATAACACGAAATATATGGAAGGCAATATAAGGTATATGTATAGCTTGGAAATTGTGACCGTAGCTCGCTCGCTCCGCTCGCTCGTAAAAATCTAGTCCAACCTCACAACCGATCCCACACGTTCGCAAATTTGAATTATGTCGCCACCATATTGAATAAAGAACGGAAGATGGATTGGTTTTAGGTTAGGCTATAGCTTTCGTGCAATCGCAGCGAACGAGAGACGCGTAAAGGTGTGTCACAAACCATCGGTTTGGCACATACGGACATTGATATATTCGCACCAGCCCGAGGAGCCGGAAGTCTTTATCCTATTGCCTTCTGACAAATGTTTACGGTTTACCAATAGTTTCACATAATTAGTACCGTTTCCTCATAGTACAGTGCAACGTGATGTCCGAAATGGCTGACAAAATTAGGTACAAGCACGAAATATATGCAAGACAATATATGGTATATGTATAGCTTGGAAATTGTGACCGTTGCTCGCTCGCTCCACTCGCTCGTAAAAATCTAGTCCAACCCCACAACCGATCCGACACGTTCGCAAATTTGAAATATGTCGCCATCATATCGAATAATGAACGCAAGATGGATTGGTTTTAGGTTAGGCTATAGTTTTCGAGCGAGCGCAGCGAGCGAGAGACGCGTATAGGTGTGTCATAAACCAACGGTTTGGCACATACGGACATTGAAATATTCGCACCAGCCCGAGGAGCCGGAAGTATTTATCCTATTGCCTACCGACACATGTTTACAGTTTATGAATAGTTTCACATAAATAGTACTATTTCCTCATAGTACAGTGCAATGTGATGTCCGAAATGGCTGACAAAATTAGGTAATAACACGAAATATATGGAAGGCAATATAAGGTATATGTATAGCTTGGAAATTGTGACCGTTGCTCGCTCGCTCCGCTCGCTCGTAAAAATCTAGTCCAACCTCACAACCGATCCCACAGGTTCGCAAATTTGAATTGTGTCGCCACCATATCGAATAATGAACGGAAGATGGATTGGTTTTAGGTTAGGCTATAGCTTTCGTGCGAGCGCAGCGAACGAGAGACGCGTAAAGGTGTGTCATAAACCAACGGTTTGGCACATACGGACATTGAAATATTCGCACCAGCCCGTGGAGCCGGAAGTATTTATCCTATTGCCTACCGACACATGTTTACAGTTTATGAATAGTTTCACAAAAACAGTACTATTTCCTCATAGTACAGTGCAATGTGATGTCCGAAATGGCTGACAAAATTAGGTAATAACACGAAATATATGGAAGGCAATATAAGGTATATGTATAGCTTGGAAATTGTGACCGTTGCTCGCTCGCTCCCCTCGCTCGTAAAAATCTAGTCCAACCTCACAACCGATCCCACACGTTCGCAAATTTGAATTATGTCGCCACCATATCGAATAATGAACGGAAGATGGATTGGTTTTAGGTTAGGCTATAGCTTTCGTGCGATCGCAGCGAACGAGAGACGCGTAAAGGTGTGTCACAAACCATCGGTTTGGCACATACGGACATTGATATATTCGCACCAGCCCGAGGAGCCGGAAGTCTTTATCCTATTGCCTTCTGACAAATGTTTACGATTTACCAATAGTTTCACATAATTAGTAGCGTTTCCTCATAGTACAGTGCAACGTGATGTCCGAAATGGCTGACAAAATTAGGTACAAGCACGAAATATATGCAAGACAATATATGGTATATGTATAGCTTGGAAATTGTGACCGTTGCTCGCTCGCTCCCCTCGCTCGTAAAAATCTAGTCCAACCTCACAACCGATCCGACACGTTCGCAAATTTGAAATATGTCGCCATCATATCGAATAATGAACGCAAGATGGATTGGTTTTAGGTTAGGCTATAGTTTTCAAGCGAGCGCCACGAGCGAGAGACGCGTAAAGGTGTGTCATAAACCAACGGTTTGGCACATACGGACATTGAAATATTCGCACCAGCCCGAGTAGCCGGAAGTATTTATCCTATTGCCTACCGACACATGTTTACAGTTTATGAATTGGTTCACATAAATAGTACTATTTCCTCACAGTACAGTGCAATGTGATGTCCGAAATGGCTGACAAAATTAGGTAATAACACGAAATATATGGAAGGCAATATAAGGTATATGTATAGCTTGGAAATTGTGACCGTTTCTCGCTCGCTCCGCTCGCTCGCAAAAATCTAGTCCACCCTCACAACCGATCCCACACGTTCGCAAATTTGAAATATGTCGCCACCATATCGAATAATGAACGGAAGATGGATTAGTTTTAGGTTAGGCTATAGCTTTCGTGCGAGCGCAGCGAACGAGACACGCGTAAAGGTGTGTCACAAACCATCGGTTTGGCACGTACGGACATTGATATATTCACACCAGCCCGAGGAGCAGGAAGTCTTTATCCTATTGCCTTCTGACAAATGTTTACGGTTTACCAATAGTCTCACATAATTAGTACCGTTTCCTCATAGTACAGTGCAGCGTGATGTCCGAAATGGCTGACAAAATTAGGTACAAGCACGAAATATATGCAAGACAATATATGGTATATGTATAGCTTGGAAATTGTGACCGTTGCTCGCTCGCTCCGCTCGCTCGTAAAAATCTAGTCCAACCTCACAACCGATCCGACACGTTCGCAAATTTGAAATATGTCGCCATCATATCGAATAATGAACGCAAGATGGATTGGTTTTAGGTTAGGCTATAGTTTTCAAGCGAGCGCCACGAGCGAGAGACGCGTAAAGGTGTGTCATAAACCAACGGTTTGGCACATACGGACATTGAAATATTCGCACCAGCCCGAGGAGCCGGAAGTATTTATCCTATTGCCTACCGACACATGTTTACAGTTTATGAATAGTTTCACATAAATAGTACTATTTCCTCATAGTACAGTGCAATGTGATGTCCGAAATGGCTGACAAAATTAGGTAATAACACGAAATATATGGAAGGCAATATAAGGTATATGTATAGCTTGGAAATTGTGACCGTTGCTCGCTCGCTCCGCTCGCTCGTAAAAATCTAGTCCAACCTCACAAGCGATCCGACACGTTCGCAAATTTGAAATATGTCGCCACCATATCCAATAATGAACGGAAGATGGATTGGTTTTAGGTTAGGCTATAGCTTTCGTGCGAGCGCAGCGAGCGAGAGACACGTAAAGGTGTGTCATAAACCAACGGTTTGGCACATACGGACATTGAAATATTCGCACCAGCCCGAGGAGCCGGAAGTATTTATCCTATTGCCTACCGACACATGTTTACAGTTTATGAACTGTTTCACATAAATAGTACTATTTCCACATAGTACAGTGCAATGTGATGTCCGAAATGGCTGACACAATTAGGTACTAGCACGAAATATATGCAAGGCAATATATGGTATATGTATAGCTTGGAAATTGTGACCATTGCTCGCTCGCTCCGCTCGCTCGCAAAAATCTAGTCCAACCTCACAAGCGATCCGACACGTTCGCAAATTTGAAATATGTCGCCACCATATCCAATAATGAACGGAAGATGGATTGGTTTTAGGTTAGGCTATAGCTTTCGTGCGAGCGCAGCGAGCGAGAGACGCGTATAGGTGTGTCACAAACCAACGGTTTGGCACATACGGACATTGAAATATTCGCACCAGCCCGAGGAGCCGGAAGTATTTATCCTATTGCCTACCGACACATGTTTACAGTTTATGAATAGTTTCACATAAATAGTACTATTTCCACATAGTACAATGCAATGTGATGTCCGAAATGGCTGACAAAATTAGGTAATAACACGACATATATGCAAGGCAATATAAGGTGTATGTATAGGTTGGAAATTGTGATCGTTGCTCGCTCGCTCCGCTCGCTCGAAAAAATCTAGTCCAACCTCATAACCGATCCGACACGTTCGCAAATTTGAAATATGTCGCCACCATATCGAATAATGAACGGAAGATGGATTGGTTTTAGGTTAGGCTATAGCTTTCGTGCGAGCGCAGCGAGCGAGAGACGCGTAAATGTGTGTCACAAACCAACGGTTTGGCACATACGGATATTGAAATATTCGCACCAGCCCGAGGGGCCGGAAGTCTTTATCCTATTGCCTTCTGACAAATGTTTACGGTTTACCAATAGTTTCACATAATTAGTACCGTTTCCTCATAGTACAGAGCAATGTGATGTCCGAAATCGCTGACAAAATTAGGTACTAGCACGAAATATAAGCAAGGCAATATAAGGTATATGTATAGCTTGGAAATTGTGACCGTTGCACGCTCGCTCCGCTCGCTCGTAAAAATCTGGTCCAACCTCACAACCGATCCCACACGTTCGCAAATTCGAAACATGTCGCCACCATATCGAATAATGAACGGAAGATGGATTGGTTTTAGGTTAGGCTATAGCTTTCGTGCGAGCGCAGCGAGCGAGAGACGCGTAAAGGGTGTGTCACAAACCAACGGTTTGGCACATACGGACATTGAAATATTCGCACCAGCCCGAGGAGCCGAAAGTCTTTATCCTATTGCCTTCTGACAAATGTTTACGGTTTACCAACAGTTTCACATAATTAGTACCGTTTCCTCATAGTACAGTGCAATGTGATGTCCGAAATGGCAGACAAAATTAGGTAATAACACGACATATATGCAAGGCAATATAAGGTGTATGTATAGGTTGGAAATTGTGATCGTTGCTCGCTCGCTCCGCTCGTTCGAAAAAATCTAGTCCAACCTCACAACCGATCCGACACGTTCGCAAATTTGAAATATGTCGCCACCATATCGAATAATGAACGGAAGATGGATTGGTTTTAGGTTAGGCTATAGCTTTCGTGCGAGCGCAGCGAACGAGAGACGCGTAAAGGTGTGTCACAAACCATCGGTTTGGCACATACGGACATTGATATATACGCACCAGCCCGAGGAGCCGGAGGTCTTTATCCTATTGCCTTCTGACAAATGTTTACGGTTTACCAATTGTCTCACATAATTAGTACCGTTTCCTCATAGTACAGTGCAACGTGATGTCCGATATGGCTGACAAAATTAGGTACAAGCACGAAATATATGCAAGACAATATATGGTATATGTATAGCTTGGAAATTGTGACCGTTGCTCGCTCGCTCCGCTCGCTCGTAAAAATCTAGCCCAACCTCACAACCGATCCGAAACGTTCGCAAATTTGAAATTTGTCGCCATCATATCGAATAATGAACGCAAGATGGATTGGTTTTAGGTTAGGCTATAGTTTTCGAGCGAGCGCCGCGAGCGAGAGACGCGTAAAGGTGTGTCATAAACCAACGGTTTGGCACATACGGACATTGAAATATTCGCACCAGCCCGAGGAGCCGGAAGTATTTATCCTATTGCCAACCGACACATGTTTACAGTTTATGAATAGTTTCACATAAACAGTACTATTTCCTCATAGTACAGTGCAATGTGATGTCCGAAATGGCTGACAGAATTAGGCAATAACACGAAATATATGGAAGGCAATATAAGGTATATGTATAGCTTGGAAATTGTGACCGTAGCTCGCTCGCTCCGCTCGCTCGTAAAAATCTAGTCCAACCTCACAACCGATCCCACACGTTCGCAAATTTGAATTATGTCGCCACCATATTGAATAAAGAACGGAAGATGGATTGGTTTTAGGTTAGGCTATAGCTTTCGTGCAATCGCAGCGAACGAGAGACGCGTAAAGGTGTGTCACAAACCATCGGTTTGGCACATACGGACATTGATATATTCGCACCAGCCCGAGGAGCCGGAAG